>NW_027222387.1:0-300000 GCF_041296265.1 Equus caballus | reverse complement strand
GAGAAATGCAAATCACAACTACAAGGAGATGTCCCCTTACTCTGCTCAGAATGGCTCTAATTAACAAGACAAGAGACAAGTGTCGGAGAGGATGTGCAGAGAAGGGAACTCTCCTGCACTGCTGGTGGGAGGGCAGACTGGTGCAGCCACTACGGAAAGCAGGATGGAGTATCCTCAGAAAACTAAGAACACATCTACCATATGTATGATCCAGCTAGCCCACTGCTGGCTATTCATCCAAAGAACTTGAAAACACCAATGCAGAGGGACACATGCACCCCTAGGCTCACTGCAGCATTATTCACAACAGCCAAAACTTGGAAGCAACCTAGGTGCCCATCAAGGGAAGAATGGATAAAGAAGATGTGGTATGTATACACAATGGAATGCCACTCGGCCCTAAGAAATGATGAGATCCGCCCATTTGTGACAACGTCGATGGACCTTGAGGGTATTATGTGAAGTGAAATAAATCAGAGGGACAAAGTCAAACACCGTGTGATCTCACTCATAAGGAGAAGATAAAAACAACGACAAACGCACACAGAGCAAAGGAGATTGCATTGGTGGTTACCATAGGGGAGGGGGGAGGGGAGAGAGCCAAAGGGGTGATGAGGCTCACATGTGAGGTGACGGACTATCATTAGTTTTCGGGTGGTGAACACGATGTAATCTACACAGAATTCAAAATATATTACAACGTACATCTGAAAGCTATATCATCTTAGGATCCTGTTACTGCAATAAAATAAAATAAAATAAAATAAAATAAAATAAAATAAAATAAAATAAAAAAGTGTAGGAGCCTCAAGAGGCTAACAGGCTTTTGAAAAGTTATTCCAGGGATTTTTATGGCTTAGCTCAGGGCGGCAGACACCAGCCTGAGACACAGCTGTGGCACAGCTACTAACTTCAACTAAACTGTATTCCGACTGGAGGGAAATCAAAACTACTGCAATCATAATTTCTTGAAGGCTTCACTTTGTGCCAGATCCTGTGCCGACTGCTTTGCACCAACTGTCTCATTTAATCCTCACATCCAAAAGGCAGGTTACCGTTATTCTCCCCATTGTCAAGGTGAGGAGGCGGAAGCAGAAAGATGGCAATCTGCCTGGAATTCACAGAAGGATTCTCTAGGTCATGACATGACTTTTGGACAAGATTTCAAGGTTTAACACATTACAGCGCAGATGCAGATCCCAGTATCACAGAACGTGAAAAACACTGAGTCCTGCCAAATGTCTTAAAACACTAATTATGGATCCTCACAATCTCTTGGCCTGTTTTCTCAGATGAGGGAAAACCCAGCGTGAAAAACCGTTGATGAGATGTCTGCAGAGGAGGACTACGTCTGGTCTTTAAAGCCGGGACCTATCCCAGTAGATTCTGAGTCAGTGGGTCCAGAGTAGGCCTTGAGCGTCTCTGTTCTTTTCCAAAGCCCCACAGGCTACACTTCCGTGCCCTTGGAGTTGGGAAGTCCAGTCATGCCCTACATCGGGACGTTTCAGTCAACAACGGGGGTCCCATCAGATTAGTCCCATATGGCCTAGGTGTGTAGGAGGCTCTGCCATCCAGGTTTAGGAACTCCGTGGTGTTTGCACAGTCTCGAGATTGCCTGACCATGACACACTCCTCAGAACTCATCCCCACTGTTAAGCAAAGCATGACTATACCGCCTTGGATTCTCCACGGTCCCAGACCTGAACTGTTTAGATGACTGCACACGCAGAGGGCACCGTGTCTGAGGCAGAGAGCAGCTGGAATCACAAAAGCTCTCGACAGAGAGTCAAGGAAAGGCGTGCTCTGCTTACACGACTCTCTACTTTTCTCTGGGTCTGAACCATTTCCTAGCTAATCTGCTTTTTTAACCGAGCAGCTTTGCCAAAAAAAAAAAGAAAGAAAAAACACAAAGTTACCAACAAACACTAAACAAACCAATATAAACAATACATATTAAATAAGCCTAACCCTACTATGCTACTGAAAAGGCTTTTATTTCCCTGGGATAATTTGGACAGCATTAGATTGTTTTACCAAGAGCAGCCAAGTCCAGGGAGATTATTTCTAATTCCACAGTGCTGCAGATGCGGTCAGTAGCAACTGCAAGCCGGAAAGGAAACAAAACAAAACAAAGTTGGGTGTAATCCATTCAAGTTCACACGTTTCACCAGGGACAGCCTCCAAGCCTTGAATAGTTAGGTATGCATTTAGCCATTTCTTTAGTCAACCACTACTAACGCCTGCTAAAGGCCAGACACTGCTCTAAGTACTTTACGGATATGAAATATCCTCTCACCTTTACACTCACCTATGGAGTGTGTATGATAATCATCCCCGTTTTACAGATCAGGAAACTGACACACAGAATGGTACAGTAACTTGCCTGAGTTCACACAGCCCGTAGGTGGCAGAGCCAGGACCCATGTGACAGAGTCTGGCTCCAGAGTCCACGTTCTGAATCACCACGCTTAGTCCCCAAAAACCTAGAGAAAGCGCCAGCCTCAATCGAAAAGTTTTCTTTTCCCCACCCTACAGTCCCTACGCGGCGGCCCCAGTCTCCAGGGCATGCTTTCAGCTCCTCTGACAGGCCCTACTCCTCCCTTGCCCTGTCCCAACACTCTCCCGCACAGGTCCTCCTTTTCTTTTAGGCATCTGCTCTCAGCTTCAACATCACTGCCTAAGTCACCAAGTCTAACAGGAAATGCCGTCTTTCTCAACACTCAACACAAAATTGCTTTTACGTATCTCCTAGGTAATTGGTGGCTGCCTGTCTGTCCTTTCCAACCAGGCTGTGAGGGCCAGTACGTCAAACAGCCTGTCAGTCTTGCTCACCAAGTGTCCAGACCACTGAACACGCACCGACCAGAGGAAAGGAAGGACTTGTCCCAAAGTCAACTCTCCAGACTTTCTGTGCAAGGAGGGAACGAACGGAGCACCCTCCAGCCTCACGCTTTCTCTTCCATGCTTTCAAGTGTGGGGCACATACCTCTGCTCACAACGCTCCCCGGACAGCCCCCACTGCACCCCTAACAGGTAGACTTCTGCACAGTCAAGGGCTTTGGAAAGCACTGGCTCTGCACACAAATCTTACGTGGCCCTCGACAGGCCACTGCCCCTGAACCGGCCTGAGCTTCAGGCCCACAACAGGCTTCGTGAAAACCCCAACGGAACGTAGCCTCGAAAAGAGGGAGACCCGCACTCCTCAGAACGCCTCGAGACCAGTGTCCTTATCGACTTCGCGTCTGTCCTTCCAAGAAGCCAAGACCACGGCTGGCGCTTCAGCGCCCGACTCCCGGGCACCGCATGCCCAGGCTGGCCCCTGGGCAGGTGCCCGGCACACACCGCCCGTTCCACGAACGCCTCAAGCGCACGAAGAGACCCCCTCGCTCCCCGCGCCGCACAGCTGTCCCGCGACCTGACGGGCACCTCTCGGCGCACAAGCCTATTCCTCAGGGACACGCTCGCCTCCCACCAGCCCCCAGGCCCACGCCCACGCCCCCCAGGTACCTCTCTCAGATGGAATCCTCTTCGCAGGCGCCCTGGTCGTCCGTGTCCGGCGAGCAGGAAGAGCGGGAGCTGAAGGACGGCCTCCTCAGGCTAGCGGCCGTGGCTGTGCACGGCCCGGGCTGCTGTGCCCAGCGGGGACGCGGAGCGCCGTCCACGGACGCCGGGGGAACGGACGAGCCCGGCCCGGGAGAGAGCAGCACAGCGCGGCCGGACTCCGCCGGGCTCGGCTCTGGGCAGGCAGGCGCGGCTCGCCGACGCCTCCCACGCCTCCCAGGACGGCGGCCCAGCAGCCGCGCGCTCCTCTCCTCTCCTCGCGCGCGCGCGCGCGCCGCCGCCCAGACGCTGCCCGGCCGTTGCCCCGCCCCCCCCTCCGGCGGTGGACTGCGGACAGCGACGGGGACACCCTCCTGGGAGAACTCCTGCGGCCCCGCCCACATGCTTGGGACCTTCGCGGAGCGGAAGGTGCGCTGACAGGGACGCAGGGGCCCCGCTACGCTCGCTCTCGGGGAACTGCAGCCTCCTCGCTCGGCTTTCACTTGAATGTCACACCCGAAACCATGCAACGTCTACAAGCAAACATAGGCAGTGTGCTCTTTGACATCAGTCTTAGCAGCCTATTTTCAAGTACCACGTCTGACTGGGCAAGGGAAACAAAATACAAAATGAACAAACGGGACTACATCAAAGTCAAAAAACATCCTCTGCACCGCAAAGGAAACCATCCACAAAACCAAAACACAACCTAACAACTGGGAGAAGATTCTGCAAACCGTATATCGGATAAGGGGTTAATATCCAAAACACAGAAAGAACTCATACATCTCAACAGCAAAAAACATCAACAACCCAATTGAAAAGGCGGGCAAAAGATCTGAGCAGTGATTTCTCCAAAGAAGGTATACGGATGGCCAACAGGCATATGGAAAGGGACTCAACATCCTTAGCGATCAGAGAAATGCAAATCACAACTACAAGGAGATGTCCCCTTACTCTGGTCAGAATGGCTCTAATTAACAAGACAAGAGACAAGTGTCGGAGAGGATGTGCAGAGAAGGGAACTCTCCTGCACTGCTGGTGGGAGGGCAGACTGGTGCAGCCACTACGGAAAGCAGGATGGAGTATCCTCAGAAAACTAAGAACACATCTACCATATGTATGATCCAGCTAGCCCACTGCTGGCTATTCATCCAAAGAACTTGAAAACACCAATGCAGAGGGACACATGCACCCCTAGGCTCACTGCAGCATTATTCACAACAGCCAAAACTTGGAAGCAACCTAGGTGCCCATCAAGGGAAGAATGGATAAAGAAGATGTGGTATGTATACACAATGGAATGCCACTCGGCCCTAAGAAATGATGAGATCCGCCCATTTGTGACAACGTCGATGGACCTTGAGGGTATTATGTGAAGTGAAATAAATCAGAGGGACAAAGTCAAACACCGTGTGATCTCACTCATAAGGAGAAGATAAAAACAACGACAAACGCACACAGAGCAAAGGAGATTGCATTGGTGGTTACCATAGGGGGAGGGGGAGGGGAGAGAGCCAAAGGGGTGATGAGGCTCACATGTGAGGTGACGGACTATCATTAGTTTTCGGGTGGTGAACACGATGTAATCTACACAGAATTCAAAATATATTACAACGTACATCTGAAAGCCATATCATCTTAGGATCCACTGTTACTGCAATAAAATAAAATAAAATAAAAATGTGTAGGAGCCTCAAGAGGCTAACAGGCTTTTGAAAAGTTATTCCAGGGATTTTTATGGCTTAGCTCAGGGCGGCAGACACCAGCCTGAGACACAGCTGTGGCACAGCTACTAACTTCAACTAAACTGTATTCCGACTGGAGGGAAATCAAAACTACTGCAATCATAATTGATTGAAGGCTTCACTTTGTGCCAGATCCTGTGCCGACTGCTTTGCACCAACTGTCTCATTTAATCCTCACATCCAAAAGGCAGGTTACCGTTATTCTCCCCATTGTCAAGGTGAGGAGGCGGAAGCAGAAAGATGGCAATCTGCCTGGAATTCACAGAAGGATTCTCTAGGTCATGACATGACTTTTGGACAAGATTTCAAGGTTTAACACATTACAGCGCAGATGCAGATCCCAGTATCACAGAACGTGAAAAACACTGAGTCCTGCCAAATGTCTTAAAACACTAATTATGGATCCTCACAATCTCTTGGCCTGTTTTCTCAGATGAGGGAAAACCCAGCGTGAAAAACCGTTGATGAGATGTCTGCAGAGGAGGACTACGTCTGGTCTTTAAAGCCGGGACCTATCCCAGTAGATTCTGAGTCAGTGGGTCCAGAGTAGGCCTTGAGCGTCTCTGTTCTTTTCCAAAGCCCCACAGGCTACACTTCCGTGCCCTTGGAGTTGGGAAGTCCAGTCATGCCCTACATCGGGACGTTTCAGTCAACAACGGGGGTCCCATCAGATTAGTCCCATATGGCCTAGGTGTGTAGGAGGCTCTGCCATCCAGGTTTAGGAACTCCGTGGTGTTTGCACAGTCTCGAGATTGCCTGACCATGACACACTCCTCAGAACTCATCCCCACTGTTAAGCAAAGCATGACTATACCGCCTTGGATTCTCCACGGTCCCAGACCTGAACTGTTTAGATGACTGCACACGCAGAGGGCACCGTGTCTGAGGCAGAGAGCAGCTGGAATCACAAAGCTCTCGACAGAGAGTCAAGGAAAGGCGTGCTCTGCTTACACGACTCTCTACTTTTCTCTGGGTCTGAACCATTTCCTAGCTAATCTGCTTTTTTTAACCGAGCAGCTTTGCCAAAAAAAAAAAAAAAAGAAAGAACACAAAGTTACCAACAAACACTAAACAAACCAATATAAACAATACATATTAAATAAGCCTAACCCTACTATGCTACTGAAAAGGCTTTTATTTCCCTGGGATAATTTGGACAGCATTAGATTGTTTGACCAAGAGCAGCCAAGTCGAGGCAGATTATTTCTAATTCCACAGTGCTGCAGATGCGGTCAGTAGCAACTGCAAGCCGGAAAGGAAACAAAACAAAGTTGGGTGTAATCCATTCAAGTTCACACGTTTCACCAGGGACAGCCTCCAAGCCTTGAATAGTTAGGTATGCATTTAGCCATTTCTTTAATCAACCACTACTAACGCCTGCTAAAGGCCAGACACTGCTCTAAGTACTTTACGGATATGAAATATCCTCTCACCTTTACACTCACCTATGGAGTGTGTATGATAATCATCCCCGTTTTACAGATCAGGAAACTGACACACAGAATGGTACAGTAACTTGCCCAAGTTCACACAGCCCGTAGGTGGCAGAGCCAGGACCCATGTGACAGAGTCTGGCTCCAGAGTCCACGTTCTGAATCACCACGCTTAGTCCCCAAAAACCTAGAGAAAGCGCCAGCCTCAATCGAAAAGTTTTCTTTTCCCCACCCTACAGTCCCTACGCGGCGGCCCCAGTCTCCAGGGCATGCTTTCAGCTCCTCTGACAGGCCCTACTCCTCCCTTGCCCTGTCCCAACACTCTCCCGCCCAGGTCCTCCTTTTCTTTTAGGCATCTGCTCTCAGCTTCAACATCACTGCCTAAGTCACCAAGTCTAACAGGAAATGCCGTCTTTCTCAACACTCAACACAAAATTGCTTTTACGTATCTCCTAGGTAATTGGTGGCTGCCTGTCTGTCCTTTCCAACCAGGCTGTGAGGGCCAGTACGTCAAACAGCCTGTCAGTCTTGCTCACCAAGTGTCCAGACCACTGAACACGCACCGACCAGAGGAAAGGAAGGACTTGTCCCAAAGTCAACTCTCCAGACTTTCTGTGCAAGGAGGGAACGAACGGAGCACCCTCCAGCCTCACGCTTTCTCTTCCATGCTTTCAAGTGTGGGGCACATACCTCTGCTCACAACGCTCCCCGGACAGCCCCCACTGCACCCCTAACAGGTAGACTTCTGCACAGTCAAGGGCTTTGGAAAGCACTGGCTCTGCACACAAATCTTACGTGGCCCTCGACAGGCCACTGCCCCTGAACCGGCCTGAGCTTCAGGCCCACAACAGGCTTCGTGAAAACCCCAACGGAACGTAGCCTCGAAAAGAGGGAGACCCGCACTCCTCAGAACGCCTCGAGACCAGTGTCCTTATCGACTTCGCGTCTGTCCTTCCAAGAAGCCAAGACCACGGCTGGCGCTTCAGCGCCCGACTCCCGGGCACCGCATGCCCAGGCTGGCCCCTGGGCAGGTGCCCGGCACACACCGCCCGTTCCACGAACGCCTCAAGCGCACGAAGAGACCCCCTCGCTCCCCGCGCCGCACAGCTGTCCCGCGACCTGACGGGCACCTCTCGGCGCACAAGCCTATTCCTCAGGGACACGCTCGCCTCCCACCAGCCCCCAGGCCCACGCCCACGCCCCCCAGGTACCTCTCTCAGATGGAATCCTCTTCGCAGGCGCCCTGGTCGTCCGTGTCCGGCGAGCAGGAAGAGCGGGAGCTGAAGGACGGCCTCCTCAGGCTAGCGGCCGTGGCTGTGCACGGCCCGGGCTGCTGTGCCCAGCGGGGACGCGGAGCGCCGTCCACGGACGCCGGGGGAACGGACGAGCCCGGCCCGGGAGAGAGCAGCACAGCGCGGCCGGACTCCGCCGGGCTCGGCTCTGGGCAGGCAGGCGCGGCTCGCCGACGCCTCCCACGCCTCCCAGGACGGCGGCCCAGCAGCCGCGCGCTCCTCTCCTCTCCTCGCGCGCGCGCGCGCCGCCGCCCAGACGCTGCCCGGCCGTTGCCCCCCCCCCCCCCTCCGGCGGTGGACTGCGGACAGCGACGGGGACACCCTCCTGGGAGAACTCCTGCGGCCCCGCCCACATGCTTGGGACCTTCGCGGAGCGGGAAGGTGCGCTGACAGGGACGCAGGGGCCCCGCGCTCGCTCTCGGGGAACTGCAGCCTCCTCGCTCGGCTTTCACTTGAATGTCACACCCGAAACCATGCAACGTCTACAAGCAAACATAGGCAGTGTGCTCTTTGACATCAGTCTTAGCAGCCTATTTTCAAGTACCACGTCTGACTGGGCAAGGGAAACAAAATACAAAATGAACAAACGGGACTACATCAAAGTCAAAAAACATCCTCTGCACCGCAAAGGAAACCATCCACAAAACCAAAACACAACCTAACAACTGGGAGAAGATTCTTGCAAACCGTATATCGGATAAGGGGTTAATATCCAAAACACAGAAAGAACTCATACATCTCAACAGCAAAAAACATCAACAACCCAATTGAAAAGGCGGGCAAAAGATCTGAGCAGTGATTTCTCCAAAGAAGGTATACGGATGGCCAACAGGCATATGGAAAGGGACTCAACATCCTTAGCGATCAGAGAAATGCAAATCACAACTACAAGGAGATGTCCCCTTACTCTGGTCAGAATGGCTCTAATTAACAAGACAAGAGACAAGTGTCGGAGAGGATGTGCAGAGAAGGGAACTCTCCTGCACTGCTGGTGGGAGGGCAGACTGGTGCAGCCACTACGGAAAGCAGGATGGAGTATCCTCAGAAAACTAAGAACACATCTACCATATGTATGATCCAGCTAGCCCACTGCTGGCTATTCATCCAAAGAACTTGAAAACACCAATGCAGAGGGACACATGCACCCCTAGGCTCACTGCAGCATTATTCACAACAGCCAAAACTTGGAAGCAACCTAGGTGCCCATCAAGGGAAGAATGGATAAAGAAGATGTGGTATGTATACACAATGGAATGCCACTCGGCCCTAAGAAATGATGAGATCCGCCCATTTGTGACAACGTCGATGGACCTTGAGGGTATTATGTGAAGTGAAATAAATCAGAGGGACAAAGTCAAACACCGTGTGATCTCACTCATAAGGAGAAGATAAAAACAACGACAAACGCACACAGAGCAAAGGAGATTGCATTGGTGGTTACCATAGGGGGAGGGGAGGGGGAGAGAGCCAAAGGGGTGATGAGGCTCACATGTGAGGTGACGGACTATCATTAGTTTTCGGGTGGTGAACACGATGTAATCTACACAGAATTCAAAATATATTACAACGTACATCTGAAAGCCATATCATCTTAGGATCCACTGTTACTGCAATAAAATAAAATAAAATAAAAATGTGTAGGAGCCTCAAGAGGCTAACAGGCTTTTGAAAAGTTATTCCAGGGATTTTTATGGCTTAGCTCAGGGCGGCAGACACCAGCCTGAGACACAGCTGTGGCACAGCTACTAACTTCAACTAAACTGTATTCCGACTGGAGGGAAATCAAAACTACTGCAATCATAATTGATTGAAGGCTTCACTTTGTGCCAGATCCTGTGCCGACTGCTTTGCACCAACTGTCTCATTTAATCCTCACATCCAAAAGGCAGGTTACCGTTATTCTCCCCATTGTCAAGGTGAGGAGGCGGAAGCAGAAAGATGGCAATCTGCCTGGAATTCACAGAAGGATTCTCTAGGTCATGACATGACTTTTGGACAAGATTTCAAGGTTTAACACATTACAGCGCAGATGCAGATCCCAGTATCACAGAACGTGAAAAACACTGAGTCCTGCCAAATGTCTTAAAACACTAATTATGGATCCTCACAATCTCTTGGCCTGTTTTCTCAGATGAGGGAAAACCCAGCGTGAAAAACCGTTGATGAGATGTCTGCAGAGGAGGACTACGTCTGGTCTTTAAAGCCGGGACCTATCCCAGTAGATTCTGAGTCAGTGGGTCCAGAGTAGGCCTTGAGCGTCTCTGTTCTTTTCCAAAGCCCCACAGGCTACACTTCCGTGCCCTTGGAGTTGGGAAGTCCAGTCATGCCCTACATCGGGACGTTTCAGTCAACAACGGGGGTCCCATCAGATTAGTCCCATATGGCCTAGGTGTGTAGGAGGCTCTGCCATCCAGGTTTAGGAACTCCGTGGTGTTTGCACAGTCTCGAGATTGCCTGACCATGACACACTCCTCAGAACTCATCCCCACTGTTAAGCAAAGCATGACTATACCGCCTTGGATTCTCCACGGTCCCAGACCTGAACTGTTTAGATGACTGCACACGCAGAGGGCACCGTGTCTGAGGCAGAGAGCAGCTGGAATCACAAAAGCTCTCGACAGAGAGTCAAGGAAAGGCGTGCTCTGCTTACACGACTCTCTACTTTTCTCTGGGTCTGAACCATTTCCTAGCTAATCTGCTTTTTTTAACCGAGCAGCTTTGCCAAAAAAAAAAAAAAAAAGAAAGAACACAAAGTTACCAACAAACACTAAACAAACCAATATAAACAAAACATATTAAATAAGCCTAACCCTACTATGCTACTGAAAAGGCTTTTATTTCCCTGGGATAATTTGGACAGCATTAGATTGTTTGACCAAGAGCAGCCAAGTCGAGGCAGATTATTTCTAATTCCACAGTGCTGCAGATGCGGTCAGTAGCAACTGCAAGCCGGAAAGGAAACAAAACAAAGTTGGGTGTAATCCATTCAAGTTCACACGTTTCACCAGGGACAGCCTCCAAGCCTTGAATAGTTAGGTATGCATTTAGCCATTTCTTTAATCAACCACTACTAACGCCTGCTAAAGGCCAGACACTGCTCTAAGTACTTTACGGATATGAAATATCCTCTCACCTTTACACTCACCTATGGAGTGTGTATGATAATCATCCCCGTTTTACAGATCAGGAAACTGACACACAGAATGGTACAGTAACTTGCCCAAGTTCACACAGCCCGTAGGTGGCAGAGCCAGGACCCATGTGACAGAGTCTGGCTCCAGAGTCCACGTTCTGAATCACCACGCTTAGTCCCCAAAACCTAGAGAAAGCGCCAGCCTCAATCGAAAAGTTTTCTTTTCCCCACCCTACAGTCCCTACGCGGCGGCCCCAGTCTCCAGGGCATGCTTTCAGCTCCTCTGACAGGCCCTACTCCTCCCTTGCCCTGTCCCAACACTCTCCCGCCCAGGTCCTCCTTTTCTTTTAGGCATCTGCTCTCAGCTTCAACATCACTGCCTAAGTCACCAAGTCTAACAGGAAATGCCGTCTTTCTCAACACTCAACACAAAATTGCTTTTACGTATCTCCTAGGTAATTGGTGGCTGCCTGTCTGTCCTTTCCAACCAGGCTGTGAGGGCCAGTACGTCAAACAGCCTGTCAGTCTTGCTCACCAAGTGTCCAGACCACTGAACACGCACCGACCAGAGGAAAGGAAGGACTTGTCCCAAAGTCAACTCTCCAGACTTTCTGTGCAAGGAGGGAACGAACGGAGCACCCTCCAGCCTCACGCTTTCTCTTCCATGCTTTCAAGTGTGGGGCACATACCTCTGCTCACAACGCTCCCCGGACAGCCCCCACTGCACCCCTAACAGGTAGACTTCTGCACAGTCAAGGGCTTTGGAAAGCACTGGCTCTGCACACAAATCTTACGTGGCCCTCGACAGGCCACTGCCCCTGAACCGGCCTGAGCTTCAGGCCCACAACAGGCTTCGTGAAAACCCCAACGGAACGTAGCCTCGAAAAGAGGGAGACCCGCACTCCTCAGAACGCCTCGAGACCAGTGTCCTTATCGACTTCGCGTCTGTCCTTCCAAGAAGCCAAGACCACGGCTGGCGCTTCAGCGCCCGACTCCCGGGCACCGCATGCCCAGGCTGGCCCCTGGGCAGGTGCCCGGCACACACCGCCCGTTCCACGAACGCCTCAAGCGCACGAAGAGACCCCCTCGCTCCCCGCGCCGCACAGCTGTCCCGCGACCTGACGGGCACCTCTCGGCGCACAAGCCTATTCCTCAGGGACACGCTCGCCTCCCACCAGCCCCCAGGCCCACGCCCCCCAGGTACCTCTCTCAGATGGAATCCTCTTCGCAGGCGCCCTGGTCGTCCGTGTCCGGCGAGCAGGAAGAGCGGGAGCTGAAGGACGGCCTCCTCAGGCTAGCGGCCGTGGCTGTGCACGGCCCGGGCTGCTGTGCCCAGCGGGGACGCGGAGCGCCGTCCACGGACGCCGGGGGAACGGACGAGCCCGGCCCGGGAGAGAGCAGCACAGCGCGGCCGGACTCCGCCGGGCTCGGCTCTGGGCAGGCAGGCGCGGCTCGCCGACGCCTCCCACGCCTCCCAGGACGGCGGCCCAGCAGCCGCGCGCTCCTCTCCTCTCCTCGCGCGCGCGCGCGCGCCGCCGCCCAGACGCTGCCCGGCCGTTGCCCCGCCCCCCCCTCCGGCGGTGGACTGCGGACAGCGACGGGGACACCCTCCTGGGAGAACTCCTGCGGCCCCGCCCACATGCTTGGGACCTTCGCGGAGCGGGAAGGTGCGCTGACAGGGACGCAGGGGCCCGCTACGCTCGCTCTCGGGGAACTGCAGCCTCCTCGCTCGGCTTTCACTTGAATGTCACACCCGAAACCATGCAACGTCTACAAGCAAACATAGGCAGTGTGCTCTTTGACATCAGTCTTAGCAGCCTATTTTCAAGTACCACGTCTGACTGGGCAAGGGAAACAAAATACAAAATGAACAAACGGGACTACATCAAAGTCAAAAAACATCCTCTGCACCGCAAAGGAAACCATCCACAAAACCAAAACACAACCTAACAACTGGGAGAAGATTCTTGCAAACCGTATATCGGATAAGGGGTTAATATCCAAAACACAGAAAGAACTCATACATCTCAACAGCAAAAAACATCAACAACCCAATTGAAGGCGGGCAAAAGATCTGAGCAGTGATTTCTCCAAAGAAGGTATACGGATGGCCAACAGGCATATGGAAAGGGACTCAACATCCTTAGCGATCAGAGAAATGCAAATCACAACTACAAGGAGATGTCCCCTTACTCTGGTCAGAATGGCTCTAATTAACAAGACAAGAGACAAGTGTCGGAGAGGATGTGCAGAGAAGGGAACTCTCCTGCACTGCTGGTGGGAGGGCAGACTGGTGCAGCCACTACGGAAAGCAGGATGGAGTATCCTCAGAAAACTAAGAACACATCTACCATATGTATGATCCAGCTAGCCCACTGCTGGCTATTCATCCAAAGAACTTGAAAACACCAATGCAGAGGGACACATGCACCCCTAGGCTCACTGCAGCATTATTCACAACAGCCAAAACTTGGAAGCAACCTAGGTGCCCATCAAGGGAAGAATGGATAAAGAAGATGTGGTATGTATACACAATGGAATGCCACTCGGCCCTAAGAAATGATGAGATCCGCCCATTTGTGACAACGTCGATGGACCTTGAGGGTATTATGTGAAGTGAAATAAATCAGAGGGACAAAGTCAAACACCGTGTGATCTCACTCATAAGGAGAAGATAAAAACAACGACAAACGCACACAGAGCAAAGGAGATTGCATTGGTGGTTACCATAGGGGGAGGGGGGAGGAGAGAGCCAAAGGGGTGATGAGGCTCACATGTGAGGTGACGGACTATCATTAGTTTTCGGGTGGTGAACACGATGTAATCTACACAGAATTCAAAATATATTACAACGTACATCTGAAAGCCATATCATCTTAGGATCCACTGTTACTGCAATAAAATAAAATAAAATAAAATAAAATAAAATAAAATAAAATAAAATAAAAAAGTGTAGGAGCCTCAAGAGGCTAACAGGCTTTTGAAAAGTTATTCCAGGGATTTTTATGGCTTAGCTCAGGGCGGCAGACACCAGCCTGAGACACAGCTGTGGCACAGCTACTAACTTCAACTAAACTGTATTCCGACTGGAGGGAAATCAAAACTACTGCAATCATAATTTCTTGAAGGCTTCACTTTGTGCCAGATCCTGTGCCGACTGCTTTGCACCAACTGTCTCATTTAATCCTCACATCCAAAAGGCAGGTTACCGTTATTCTCCCCATTGTCAAGGTGAGGAGGCGGAAGCAGAAAGATGGCAATCTGCCTGGAATTCACAGAAGGATTCTCTAGGTCATGACATGACTTTTGGACAAGATTTCAAGGTTTAACACATTACAGCGCAGATGCAGATCCCAGTATCACAGAACGTGAAAAACACTGAGTCCTGCCAAATGTCTTAAAACACTAATTATGGATCCTCACAATCTCTTGGCCTGTTTTCTCAGATGAGGGAAAACCCAGCGTGAAAAACCGTTGATGAGATGTCTGCAGAGGAGGACTACGTCTGGTCTTTAAAGCCGGGACCTATCCCAGTAGATTCTGAGTCAGTGGGTCCAGAGTAGGCCTTGAGCGTCTCTGTTCTTTTCCAAAGCCCCACAGGCTACACTTCCGTGCCCTTGGAGTTGGGAAGTCCAGTCATGCCCTACATCGGGACGTTTCAGTCAACAACGGGGGTCCCATCAGATTAGTCCCATATGGCCTAGGTGTGTAGGAGGCTCTGCCATCCAGGTTTAGGAACTCCGTGGTGTTTGCACAGTCTCGAGATTGCCTGACCATGACACACTCCTCAGAACTCATCCCCACTGTTAAGCAAAGCATGACTATACCGCCTTGGATTCTCCACGGTCCCAGACCTGAACTGTTTAGATGACTGCACACGCAGAGGGCACCGTGTCTGAGGCAGAGAGCAGCTGGAATCACAAAAGCTCTCGACAGAGAGTCAAGGAAAGGCGTGCTCTGCTTACACGACTCTCTACTTTTCTCTGGGTCTGAACCATTTCCTAGCTAATCTGCTTTTTTTAACCGAGCAGCTTTGCCAAAAAAAAAAAGAAAGAAAAAACACAAAGTTACCAACAAACACTAAACAAACCAATATAAACAATACATATTAAATAAGCCTAACCCTACTATGCTACTGAAAAGGCTTTTATTTCCCTGGGATAATTTGGACAGCATTAGATTGTTTTACCAAGAGCAGCCAAGTCCAGGGAGATTATTTCTAATTCCACAGTGCTGCAGATGCGGTCAGTAGCAACTGCAAGCCGGAAAGGAAACAAAACAAAACAAAGTTGGGTGTAATCCATTCAAGTTCACACGTTTCACCAGGGACAGCCTCCAAGCCTTGAATAGTTAGGTATGCATTTAGCCATTTCTTTAATCAACCACTACTAACGCCTGCTAAAGGCCAGACACTGCTCTAAGTACTTTACGGATATGAAATATCCTCTCACCTTTACACTCACCTATGGAGTGTGTATGATAATCATCCCCGTTTTACAGATCAGGAAACTGACACACAGAATGGTACAGTAACTTGCCCGAGTTCACACAGCCCGTAGGTGGCAGAGCCAGGACCCATGTGACAGAGTCTGGCTCCAGAGTCCACGTTCTGAATCACCACGCTTAGTCCCCAAAAACCTAGAGAAAGCGCCAGCCTCAATCGTTTTCTTTTCCCCACCCTACAGTCCCTACGCGGCGGCCCCAGTCTCCAGGGCATGCTTTCAGCTCCTCTGACAGGCCCTACTCCTCCCTTGCCCTGTCCCAACACTCTCCCGCCCAGGTCCTCCTTTTCTTTTAGGCATCTGCTCTCAGCTTCAACATCACTGCCTAAGTCACCAAGTCTAACAGGAAATGCCGTCTTTCTCAACACTCAACACAAAATTGCTTTTACGTATCTCCTAGGTAATTGGTGGCTGCCTGTCTGTCCTTTCCAACCAGGCTGTGAGGGCCAGTACGTCAAACAGCCTGTCAGTCTTGCTCACCAAGTGTCCAGACCACTGAACACGCACCGACCAGAGGAAAGGAAGGACTTGTCCCAAAGTCAACTCTCCAGACTTTCTGTGCAAGGAGGGAACGAACGGAGCACCCTCCAGCCTCACGCTTTCTCTTCCATGCTTTCAAGTGTGGGGCACATACCTCTGCTCACAACGCTCCCCGGACAGCCCCCACTGCACCCCTAACAGGTAGACTTCTGCACAGTCAAGGGCTTTGGAAAGCACTGGCTCTGCACACAAATCTTACGTGGCCCTCGACAGGCCACTGCCCCTGAACCGGCCTGAGCTTCAGGCCCACAACAGGCTTCGTGAAAACCCCAACGGAACGTAGCCTCGAAAGAGGGAGACCCGCACTCCTCAGAACGCCTCGAGACCAGTGTCCTTATCGACTTCGCGTCTGTCCTTCCAAGAAGCCAAGACCACGGCTGGCGCTTCAGCGCCCGACTCCCGGGCACCGCATGCCCAGGCTGGCCCCTGGGCAGGTGCCCGGCACACCGCCCGTTCCACGAACGCCTCAAGCGCACGAAGAGACCCCCTCGCTCCCCGCGCCGCACAGCTGTCCCGCGACCTGACGGGCACCTCTCGGCGCACAAGCCTATTCCTCAGGGACACGCTCGCCTCCCACCAGGCCCCAGGCCCACGCCCCCCAGGTACCTCTCTCAGATGGAATCCTCTTCGCAGGCGCCCTGGTCGTCCGTGTCCGGCGAGCAGGAAGAGCGGGAGCTGAAGGACGGCCTCCTCAGGCTAGCGGCCGTGGCTGTGCACGGCCCGGGCTGCTGTGCCCAGCGGGGACGCGGAGCGCCGTCCACGGACGCCGGGGGAACGGACGAGCCCGGCCCGGGAGAGAGCAGCACAGCGCGGCCGGACTCCGCCGGGCTCGGCTCTGGGCAGGCAGGCGCGGCTCGCCGACGCCTCCCACGCCTCCCAGGACGGCGGCCCAGCAGCCGCGCGCTCCTCTCCTCTCCTCGCGCGCGCGCGCGCGCCGCCGCCAGACGCTGCCCGGCCGTTGCCCCGCCCCCCCCTCCGGCGGTGGACTGCGGACAGCGACGGGGACACCCTCCTGGGAGAACTCCTGCGGCCCCGCCCACATGCTTGGGACCTTCGCGGAGCGGGAAGGTGCGCTGACAGGGACGCAGGGTCCCCGCTACGCTCGCTCTCGGGGAACTGCAGCCTCCTCCCTCGGCTTTCACTTGAATGTCACACCCGAAACCATGCAACGTCTACAAGCAAACATAGGCAGTGTGCTCTTTGACATCAGTCTTAGCAGCCTATTTTCAAGTACCACGTCTGACTGGGCAAGGGAAACAAAATACAAAATGAACAAACGGGACTACATCAAAGTCAAAAAACATCCTCTGCACCGCAAAGGAAACCATCCACAAAACCAAAACACAACCTAACAACTGGGAGAAGATTCTTGCAAACCGTATATCGGATAAGGGGTTAATATCCAAAACACAGAAAGAACTCATACATCTCAACAGCAAAAAACATCAACAACCCAATTGAAAAGGCGGGCAAAAGATCTGAGCAGTGATTTCTCCAAAGAAGGTATACGGATGGCCAACAGGCATATGGAAAGGGACTCAACATCCTTAGCGATCAGAGAAATGCAAATCACAACTACAAGGAGATGTCCCCTTACTCTGCTCAGAATGGCTCTAATTAACAAGACAAGAGACAAGTGTCGGAGAGGATGTGCAGAGAAGGGAACTCTCCTGCACTGCTGGTGGGAGGGCAGACTGGTGCAGCCACTACGGAAAGCAGGATGGAGTATCCTCAGAAAACTAAGAACACATCTACCATATGTATGATCCAGCTAGCCCACTGCTGGCTATTCATCCAAAGAACTTGAAAACACCAATGCAGAGGGACACATGCACCCCTAGGCTCACTGCAGCATTATTCACAACAGCCAAAACTTGGAAGCAACCTAGGTGCCCATCAAGGGAAGAATGGATAAAGAAGATGTGGTATGTATACACAATGGAATGCCACTCGGCCCTAAGAAATGATGAGATCCGCCCATTTGTGACAACGTCGATGGACCTTGAGGGTATTATGTGAAGTGAAATAAATCAGAGGGACAAAGTCAAACACCGTGTGATCTCACTCATAAGGAGAAGATAAAAACAACGACAAACGCACACAGAGCAAAGGAGATTGCATTGGTGGTTACCATAGGGGGAGGGGGAGGGGAGAGAGCCAAAGGGGTGATGAGGCTCACATGTGAGGTGACGGACTATCATTAGTTTTCGGGTGGTGAACACGATGTAATCTACACAGAATTCAAAATATATTACAACGTACATCTGAAAGCTATATCATCTTAGGATCCACTGTTACTGCAATAAAATAAAATAAAATAAAATAAAATAAAATAAAATAAAATAAAATAAAATAAAAAAGTGTAGGAGCCTCAAGAGGCTAACAGGCTTTGAAAAGTTATTCCAGGGATTTTTATGGCTTAGCTCAGGGCGGCAGACACCAGCCTGAGACACAGCTGTGGCACAGCTACTAACTTCAACTAAACTGTATTCCGACTGGAGGGAAATCAAAACTACTGCAATCATAATTTCTTGAAGGCTTCACTTTGTGCCAGATCCTGTGCCGACTGCTTTGCACCAACTGTCTCATTTAATCCTCACATCCAAAAGGCAGGTTACCGTTATTCTCCCCATTGTCAAGGTGAGGAGGCGGAAGCAGAAAGATGGCAATCTGCCTGGAATTCACAGAAGGATTCTCTAGGTCATGACATGACTTTTGGACAAGATTTCAAGGTTTAACACATTACAGCGCAGATGCAGATCCCAGTATCACAGAACGTGAAAAACACTGAGTCCTGCCAAATGTCTTAAAACACTAATTATGGATCCTCACAATCTCTTGGCCTGTTTTCTCAGATGAGGGAAAACCCAGCGTGAAAAACCGTTGATGAGATGTCTGCAGAGGAGGACTACGTCTGGTCTTTAAAGCCGGGACCTATCCCAGTAGATTCTGAGTCAGTGGGTCCAGAGTAGGCCTTGAGCGTCTCTGTTCTTTTCCAAAGCCCCACAGGCTACACTTCCGTGCCCTTGGAGTTGGGAAGTCCAGTCATGCCCTACATCGGGACGTTTCAGTCAACAACGGGGGTCCCATCAGATTAGTCCCATATGGCCTAGGTGTGTAGGAGGCTCTGCCATCCAGGTTTAGGAACTCCGTGGTGTTTGCACAGTCTCGAGATTGCCTGACCATGACACACTCCTCAGAACTCATCCCCACTGTTAAGCAAAGCATGACTATACCGCCTTGGATTCTCCACGGTCCCAGACCTGAACTGTTTAGATGACTGCACACGCAGAGGGCACCGTGTCTGAGGCAGAGAGCAGCTGGAATCACAAAAGCTCTCGACAGAGAGTCAAGGAAAGGCGTGCTCTGCTTACACGACTCTCTACTTTTCTCTGGGTCTGAACCATTTCCTAGCTAATCTGCTTTTTTTAACCGAGCAGCTTTGCCAAAAAAAAAAAAAAAAGAAAGAACACAAAGTTACCAACAAACACTAAACAAACCAATATAAACAATACATATTAAATAAGCCTAACCCTACTATGCTACTGAAAAGGCTTTTATTTCCCTGGGATAATTTGGACAGCATTAGATTGTTTGACCAAGAGCAGCCAAGTCGAGGCAGATTATTTCTAATTCCACAGTGCTGCAGATGCGGTCAGTAGCAACTGCAAGCCGGAAAGGAAACAAAACAAAGTTGGGTGTAATCCATTCAAGTTCACACGTTTCACCAGGGACAGCCTCCAAGCCTTGAATAGTTAGGTATGCATTTAGCCATTTCTTTAATCAACCACTACTAACGCCTGCTAAAGGCCAGACACTGCTCTAAGTACTTTACGGATATGAAATATCCTCTCACCTTTACACTCACCTATGGAGTGTGTATGATAATCATCCCCGTTTTACAGATCAGGAAACTGACACACAGAATGGTACAGTAACTTGCCCGAGTTCACACAGCCCGTAGGTGGCAGAGCCAGGACCCATGTGACAGAGTCTGGCTCCAGAGTCCACGTTCTGAATCACCACGCTTAGTCCCCAAAAACCTAGAGAAAGCGCCAGCCTCAATCGAAAAGTTTTCTTTTCCCCACCCTACAGTCCCTACGCGGCGGCCCCAGTCTCCAGGGCATGCTTTCAGCTCCTCTGACAGGCCCTACTCCTCCCTTGCCCTGTCCCAACACTCTCCCGCCCAGGTCCTCCTTTTCTTTTAGGCATCTGCTCTCAGCTTCAACATCACTGCCTAAGTCACCAAGTCTAACAGGAAATGCCGTCTTTCTCAACACTCAACACAAAATTGCTTTTACGTATCTCCTAGGTAATTGGTGGCTGCCTGTCTGTCCTTTCCAACCAGGCTGTGAGGGCCAGTACGTCAAACAGCCTGTCAGTCTTGCTCACCAAGTGTCCAGACCACTGAACACGCACCGACCAGAGGAAAGGAAGGACTTGTCCCAAAGTCAACTCTCCAGACTTTCTGTGCAAGGAGGGAACGAACGGAGCACCCTCCAGCCTCACGCTTTCTCTTCCATGCTTTCAAGTGTGGGGCACATACCTCTGCTCACAACGCTCCCCGGACAGCCCCCACTGCACCCCTAACAGGTAGACTTCTGCACAGTCAAGGGCTTTGGAAAGCACTGGCTCTGCACACAAATCTTACGTGGCCCTCGACAGGCCACTGCCCCTGAACCGGCCTGAGCTTCAGGCCCACAACAGGCTTCGTGAAAACCCCAACGGAACGTAGCCTCGAAAAGAGGGAGACCCGCACTCCTCAGAACGCCTCGAGACCAGTGTCCTTATCGACTTCGCGTCTGTCCTTCCAAGAAGCCAAGACCACGGCTGGCGCTTCAGCGCCGACTCCCGGGCACCGCATGCCCAGGCTGGCCCCTGGGCAGGTGCCCGGCACACACCGCCCGTTCCACGAACGCCTCAAGCGCACGAAGAGACCCCCTCGCTCCCCGCGCCGCACAGCTGTCCCGCGACCTGACGGGCACCTCTCGGCGCACAAGCCTATTCCTCAGGGACACGCTCGCCTCCCACCAGCCCCCAGGCCCACGCCCCCCAGGTACCTCTCTCAGATGGAATCCTCTTCGCAGGCGCCCTGGTCGTCCGTGTCCGGCGAGCAGGAAGAGCGGGAGCTGAAGGACGGCCTCCTCAGGCTAGCGGCCGTGGCTGTGCACGGCCCGGGCTGCTGTGCCCAGCGGGGACGCGGAGCGCCGTCCACGGACGCCGGGGGAACGGACGAGAGCCCGGCCCGGGAGAGAGCAGCACAGCGCGGCCGGACTCCGCCGGGCTCGGCTCTGGGCAGGCAGGCGCGGCTCGCCGACGCCTCCCACGCCTCCCAGGACGGCGGCCCAGCAGCCGCGCGCTCCTCTCCTCTCCTCGCGCGCGCGCGCGCGCCGCCGCCAGACGCTGCCCGGCCGTTGCCCCGCCCCCTCCGGCGGTGGACTGCGGACAGCGACGGGGACACCCTCCTGGGAGAACTCCTGCGGCCCCGCCCACATGCTTGGGACCTTCGCGGAGCGGGAAGGTGCGCTGACAGGGACGCAGGGTCCCGCTACGCTCGCTCTCGGGGAACTGCAGCCTCCTCCCTCGGCTTTCACTTGAATGTCACACCCGAAACCATGCAACGTCTACAAGCAAACATAGGCAGTGTGCTCTTTGACATCAGTCTTAGCAGCCTATTTTCAAGTACCACGTCTGACTGGGCAAGGGAAACAAAATACAAAATGAACAAACGGGACTACATCAAAGTCAAAAAACATCCTCTGCACCGCAAAGGAAACCATCCACAAAACCAAAACACAACCTAACAACTGGGAGAAGATTCTTGCAAACCGTATATCGGATAAGGGGTTAATATCCAAAACACAGAAAGAACTCATACATCTCAACAGCAAAAAACATCAACAACCCAATTGAAAAGGCGGGCAAAAGATCTGAGCAGTGATTTCTCCAAAGAAGGTATACGGATGGCCAACAGGCATATGGAAAGGGACTCAACATCCTTAGCGATCAGAGAAATGCAAATCACAACTACAAGGAGATGTCCCCTTACTCTGGTCAGAATGGCTCTAATTAACAAGACAAGAGACAAGTGTCGGAGAGGATGTGCAGAGAAGGGAACTCTCCTGCACTGCTGGTGGGAGGGCAGACTGGTGCAGCCACTACGGAAAGCAGGATGGAGTATCCTCAGAAAACTAAGAACACATCTACCATATGTATGATCCAGCTAGCCCACTGCTGGCTATTCATCCAAAGAACTTGAAAACACCAATGCAGAGGGACACATGCACCCCTAGGCTCACTGCAGCATTATTCACAACAGCCAAAACTTGGAAGCAACCTAGGTGCCCATCAAGGGAAGAATGGATAAAGAAGATGTGGTATGTATACACAATGGAATGCCACTCGGCCCTAAGAAATGATGAGATCCGCCCATTTGTGACAACGTCGATGGACCTTGAGGGTATTATGTGAAGTGAAATAAATCAGAGGGACAAAGTCAAACACCGTGTGATCTCACTCATAAGGAGAAGATAAAAACAACGACAAACGCACACAGAGCAAAGGAGATTGCATTGGTGGTTACCATAGGGGGAGGGGGGGGGAGAGAGCCAAAGGGGTGATGAGGCTCACATGTGAGGTGACGGACTATCATTAGTTTTCGGGTGGTGAACACGATGTAATCTACACAGAATTCAAAATATATTACAACGTACATCTGAAAGCTATATCATCTTAGGATCCACTGTTACTGCAATAAAATAAAATAAAATAAAATAAAATAAAATAAAATAAAATAAAAAAGTGTAGGAGCCTCAAGAGGCTAACAGGCTTTTGAAAAGTTATTCCAGGGATTTTTATGGCTTAGCTCAGGGCGGCAGACACCAGCCTGAGACACAGCTGTGGCACAGCTACTAACTTCAACTAAACTGTATTCCGACTGGAGGGAAATCAAAACTACTGCAATCATAATTGATTGAAGGCTTCACTTTGTGCCAGATCCTGTGCCGACTGCTTTGCACCAACTGTCTCATTTAATCCTCACATCCAAAAGGCAGGTTACCGTTATTCTCCCCATTGTCAAGGTGAGGAGGCGGAAGCAGAAAGATGGCAATCTGCCTGGAATTCACAGAAGGATTCTCTAGGTCATGACATGACTTTTGGACAAGATTTCAAGGTTTAACACATTACAGCGCAGATGCAGATCCCAGTATCACAGAACGTGAAAAACACTGAGTCCTGCCAAATGTCTTAAAACACTAATTATGGATCCTCACAATCTCTTGGCCTGTTTTCTCAGATGAGGGAAAACCCAGCGTGAAAAACCGTTGATGAGATGTCTGCAGAGGAGGACTACGTCTGGTCTTTAAAGCCGGGACCTATCCCAGTAGATTCTGAGTCAGTGGGTCCAGAGTAGGCCTTGAGCGTCTCTGTTCTTTTCCAAAGCCCCACAGGCTACACTTCCGTGCCCTTGGAGTTGGGAAGTACAGTCATGCCCTACATCGGGACGTTTCAGTCAACAACGGGGGTCCCATCAGATTAGTCCCATATGGCCTAGGTGTGTAGGAGGCTCTGCCATCCAGGTTTAGGAACTCCGTGGTGTTTGCACAGTCTCGAGATTGCCTGACCATGACACACTCCTCAGAACTCATCCCCACTGTTAAGCAAAGCATGACTATACCGCCTTGGATTCTCCACGGTCCCAGACCTGAACTGTTTAGATGACTGCACACGCAGAGGGCACCGTGTCTGAGGCAGAGAGCAGCTGGAATCACAAAAGCTCTCGACAGAGAGTCAAGGAAAGGCGTGCTCTGCTTACACGACTCTCTACTTTTCTCTGGGTCTGAACCATTTCCTAGCTAATCTGCTTTTGTTAACCGAGCAGCTTTGCCAAAAAAAAAAAAAAAAGAAAAACACAAAGTTACCAACAAACACTAAACAAACCAATATAAACAATACATATTAAATAAGCCTAACCCTACTATGCTACTGAAAAGGCTTTTATTTCCCTGGGATAATTTGGACAGCATTAGATTGTTTTACCAAGAGCAGCCAAGTCCAGGGAGATTATTTCTAATTCCACAGTGCTGCAGATGCGGTCAGTAGCAACTGCAAGCCGGAAAGGAAACAAAACAAAACAAAGTTGGGTGTAATCCATTCAAGTTCACACGTTTCACCAGGGACAGCCTCCAAGCCTTGAATAGTTAGGTATGCATTTAGCCATTTCTTTAGTCAACCACTACTAACGCCTGCTAAAGGCCAGACACTGCTCTAAGTACTTTACGGATATGAAATATCCTCTCACCTTTACACTCACCTATGGAGTGTGTATGATAATCATCCCCGTTTTACAGATCAGGAAACTGACACACAGAATGGTACAGTAACTTGCCTGAGTTCACACAGCCCGTAGGTGGCAGAGCCAGGACCCATGTGACAGAGTCTGGCTCCAGAGTCCACGTTCTGAATCACCACGCTTAGTCCCCAAAAACCTAGAGAAAGCGCCAGCCTCAATCGAAAAGTTTTCTTTTCCCCACCCTACAGTCCCTACGCGGCGGCCCCAGTCTCCAGGGCATGCTTTCAGCTCCTCTGACAGGCCCTACTCCTCCCTTGCCCTGTCCCAACACTCTCCCGCCCAGGTCCTCCTTTTCTTTTAGGCATCTGCTCTCAGCTTCAACATCACTGCCTAAGTCACCAAGTCTAACAGGAAATGCCGTCTTTCTCAACACTCAACACAAAATTGCTTTTACGTATCTCCTAGGTAATTGGTGGCTGCCTGTCTGTCCTTTCCAACCAGGCTGTGAGGGCCAGTACGTCAAACAGCCTGTCAGTCTTGCTCACCAAGTGTCCAGACCACTGAACACGCACCGACCAGAGGAAAGGAAGGACTTGTCCCAAAGTCAACTCTCCAGACTTTCTGTGCAAGGAGGGAACGAACGGAGCACCCTCCAGCCTCACGCTTTCTCTTCCATGCTTTCAAGTGTGGGGCACATACCTCTGCTCACAACGCTCCCCGGACAGCCCCCACTGCACCCCTAACAGGTAGACTTCTGCACAGTCAAGGGCTTTGGAAAGCACTGGCTCTGCACACAAATCTTACGTGGCCCTCGACAGGCCACTGCCCCTGAACCGGCCTGAGCTTCAGGCCCACAACAGGCTTCGTGAAAACCCCAACGGAACGTAGCCTCGAAAAGAGGGAGACCCGCACTCCTCAGAACGCCTCGAGACCAGTGTCCTTATCGACTTCGCGTCTGTCCTTCCAAGAAGCCAAGACCACGGCTGGCGCTTCAGCGCCCGACTCCCGGGCACCGCATGCCCAGGCTGGCCCCTGGGCAGGTGCCCGGCACACACCGCCCGTTCCACGAACGCCTCAAGCGCACGAAGAGACCCCCTCGCTCCCCGCGCCGCACAGCTGTCCCGCGACCTGACGGGCACCTCTCGGCGCACAAGCCTATTCCTCAGGGACACGCTCGCCTCCCACCAGCCCCCAGGCCCACGCCCACGCCCCCCAGGTACCTCTCTCAGATGGAATCCTCTTCGCAGGCGCCCTGGTCGTCCGTGTCCGGCGAGCAGGAAGAGCGGGAGCTGAAGGACGGCCTCCTCAGGCTAGCGGCCGTGGCTGTGCACGGCCCGGGCTGCTGTGCCCAGCGGGGACGCGGAGCGCCGTCCACGGACGCCGGGGGAACGGACGAGCCCGGCCCGGGAGAGAGCAGCACAGCGCGGCCGGACTCCGCCGGGCTCGGCTCTGGGCAGGCAGGCGCGGCTCGCCGACGCCTCCCACGCCTCCCAGGACGGCGGCCCAGCAGCCGCGCGCTCCTCTCCTCTCCTCGCGCGCGCGCGCGCGCCGCCGCCCAGACGCTGCCCGGCCGTTGCCCCCCCCTCCGGCGGTGGACTGCGGACAGCGACGGGGACACCCTCCTGGGAGAACTCCTGCGGCCCCGCCCACATGCTTGGGACCTTCGCGGAGCGGGAAGGTGCGCTGACAGGGACGCAGGGGCCCCTACGCTCGCTCTCGGGGAACTGCAGCCTCCTCGCTCGGCTTTCACTTGAATGTCACACCCGAAACCATGCAACGTCTACAAGCAAACATAGGCAGTGTGCTCTTTGACATCAGTCTTAGCAGCCTATTTTCAAGTACCACGTCTGACTGGGCAAGGGAAACAAAATACAAAATGAACAAACGGGACTACATCAAAGTCAAAAAACATCCTCTGCACCGCAAAGGAAACCATCCACAAAACCAAAACACAACCTAACAACTGGGAGAAGATTCTTGCAAACCGTATATCGGATAAGGGGTTAATATCCAAAACACAGAAAGAACTCATACATCTCAACAGCAAAAAACATCAACAACCCAATTGAAAAGGCGGGCAAAAGATCTGAGCAGTGATTTCTCCAAAGAAGGTATACGGATGGCCAACAGGCATATGGAAAGGGACTCAACATCCTTAGCGATCAGAGAAATGCAAATCACAACTACAAGGAGATGTCCCCTTACTCTGGTCAGAATGGCTCTAATTAACAAGACAAGAGACAAGTGTCGGAGAGGATGTGCAGAGAAGGGAACTCTCCTGCACTGCTGGTGGGAGGGCAGACTGGTGCAGCCACTACGGAAAGCAGGATGGAGTATCCTCAGAAAACTAAGAACACATCTACCATATGTATGATCCAGCTAGCCCACTGCTGGCTATTCATCCAAAGAACTTGAAAACACCAATGCAGAGGGACACATGCACCCCTAGGCTCACTGCAGCATTATTCACAACAGCCAAAACTTGGAAGCAACCTAGGTGCCCATCAAGGGAAGAATGGATAAAGAAGATGTGGTATGTATACACAATGGAATGCCACTCGGCCCTAAGAAATGATGAGATCCGCCCATTTGTGACAACGTCGATGGACCTTGAGGGTATTATGTGAAGTGAAATAAATCAGAGGGACAAAGTCAAACACCGTGTGATCTCACTCATAAGGAGAAGATAAAAACAACGACAAACGCACACAGAGCAAAGGAGATTGCATTGGTGGTTACCATAGGGGGAGGGGAGGGGAGAGAGCCAAAGGGGTGATGAGGCTCACATGTGAGGTGACGGACTATCATTAGTTTTCGGGTGGTGAACACGATGTAATCTACACAGAATTCAAAATATATTACAACGTACATCTGAAAGCCATATCATCTTAGGATCCACTGTTACTGCAATAAAATAAAATAAAATAAAAATGTGTAGGAGCCTCAAGAGGCTAACAGGCTTTTGAAAAGTTATTCCAGGGATTTTTATGGCTTAGCTCAGGGCGGCAGACACCAGCCTGAGACACAGCTGTGGCACAGCTACTAACTTCAACTAAACTGTATTCCGACTGGAGGGAAATCAAAACTACTGCAATCATAATTGATTGAAGGCTTCACTTTGTGCCAGATCCTGTGCCGACTGCTTTGCACCAACTGTCTCATTTAATCCTCACATCCAAAAGGCAGGTTACCGTTATTCTCCCCATTGTCAAGGTGAGGAGGCGGAAGCAGAAAGATGGCAATCTGCCTGGAATTCACAGAAGGATTCTCTAGGTCATGACATGACTTTTGGACAAGATTTCAAGGTTTAACACATTACAGCGCAGATGCAGATCCCAGTATCACAGAACGTGAAAAACACTGAGTCCTGCCAAATGTCTTAAAACACTAATTATGGATCCTCACAATCTCTTGGCCTGTTTTCTCAGATGAGGGAAAACCCAGCGTGAAAAACCGTTGATGAGATGTCTGCAGAGGAGGACTACGTCTGGTCTTTAAAGCCGGGACCTATCCCAGTAGATTCTGAGTCAGTGGGTCCAGAGTAGGCCTTGAGCGTCTCTGTTCTTTTCCAAAGCCCCACAGGCTACACTTCCGTGCCCTTGGAGTTGGGAAGTACAGTCATGCCCTACATCGGGACGTTTCAGTCAACAACGGGGGTCCCATCAGATTAGTCCCATATGGCCTAGGTGTGTAGGAGGCTCTGCCATCCAGGTTTAGGAACTCCGTGGTGTTTGCACAGTCTCGAGATTGCCTGACCATGACACACTCCTCAGAACTCATCCCCACTGTTAAGCAAAGCATGACTATACCGCCTTGGATTCTCCACGGTCCCAGACCTGAACTGTTTAGATGACTGCACACGCAGAGGGCACCGTGTCTGAGGCAGAGAGCAGCTGGAATCACAAAAGCTCTCGACAGAGAGTCAAGGAAAGGCGTGCTCTGCTTACACGACTCTCTACTTTTCTCTGGGTCTGAACCATTTCCTAGCTAATCTGCTTTTGTTAACCGAGCAGCTTTGCCAAAAAAAAAAAAAAAAGAAAAAACACAAAGTTACCAACAAACACTAAACAAACCAATATAAACAATACATATTAAATAAGCCTAACCCTACTATGCTACTGAAAAGGCTTTTATTTCCCTGGGATAATTTGGACAGCATTAGATTGTTTTACCAAGAGCAGCCAAGTCCAGGGAGATTATTTCTAATTCCACAGTGCTGCAGATGCGGTCAGTAGCAACTGCAAGCCGGAAAGGAAACAAAACAAAACAAAGTTGGGTGTAATCCATTCAAGTTCACACGTTTCACCAGGGACAGCCTCCAAGCCTTGAATAGTTAGGTATGCATTTAGCCATTTCTTTAGTCAACCACTACTAACGCCTGCTAAAGGCCAGACACTGCTCTAAGTACTTTACGGATATGAAATATCCTCTCACCTTTACACTCACCTATGGAGTGTGTATGATAATCATCCCCGTTTTACAGATCAGGAAACTGACACACAGAATGGTACAGTAACTTGCCTGAGTTCACACAGCCCGTAGGTGGCAGAGCCAGGACCCATGTGACAGAGTCTGGCTCCAGAGTCCACGTTCTGAATCACCACGCTTAGTCCCCAAAAACCTAGAGAAAGCGCCAGCCTCAATCGAAAAGTTTTCTTTTCCCCACCCTACAGTCCCTACGCGGCGGCCCCAGTCTCCAGGGCATGCTTTCAGCTCCTCTGACAGGCCCTACTCCTCCCTTGCCCTGTCCCAACACTCTCCCGCCCAGGTCCTCCTTTTCTTTTAGGCATCTGCTCTCAGCTTCAACATCACTGCCTAAGTCACCAAGTCTAACAGGAAATGCCGTCTTTCTCAACACTCAACACAAAATTGCTTTTACGTATCTCCTAGGTAATTGGTGGCTGCCTGTCTGTCCTTTCCAACCAGGCTGTGAGGGCCAGTACGTCAAACAGCCTGTCAGTCTTGCTCACCAAGTGTCCAGACCACTGAACACGCACCGACCAGAGGAAAGGAAGGACTTGTCCCAAAGTCAACTCTCCAGACTTTCTGTGCAAGGAGGGAACGAACGGAGCACCCTCCAGCCTCACGCTTTCTCTTCCATGCTTTCAAGTGTGGGGCACATACCTCTGCTCACAACGCTCCCCGGACAGCCCCCACTGCACCCCTAACAGGTAGACTTCTGCACAGTCAAGGGCTTTGGAAAGCACTGGCTCTGCACACAAATCTTACGTGGCCCTCGACAGGCCACTGCCCCTGAACCGGCCTGAGCTTCAGGCCCACAACAGGCTTCGTGAAAACCCCAACGGAACGTAGCCTCGAAAAGAGGGAGACCCGCACTCCTCAGAACGCCTCGAGACCAGTGTCCTTATCGACTTCGCGTCTGTCCTTCCAAGAAGCCAAGACCACGGCTGGCGCTTCAGCGCCCGACTCCCGGGCACCGCATGCCCAGGCTGGCCCCTGGGCAGGTGCCCGGCACCACCCCCGTTCCACGAACGCCTCAAGCGCACGAAGAGACCCCCTCGCTCCCCGCGCCGCACAGCTGTCCCGCGACCTGACGGGCACCTCTCGGCGCACAAGCCTATTCCTCAGGGACACGCTCGCCTCCCACCAGCCCCCAGGCCCACGCCCACGCCCCCCAGGTACCTCTCTCAGATGGAATCCTCTTCGCAGGCGCCCTGGTCGTCCGTGTCCGGCGAGCAGGAAGAGCGGGAGCTGAAGGACGGCCTCCTCAGGCTAGCGGCCGTGGCTGTGCACGGCCCGGGCTGCTGTGCCCAGCGGGGACGCGGAGCGCCGTCCACGGACGCCGGGGGAACGGACGAGCCCGGCCCGGGAGAGAGCAGCACAGCGCGGCCGGACTCCGCCGGGCTCGGCTCTGGGCAGGCAGGCGCGGCTCGCCGACGCTCCCACGCCTCCCAGGACGGCGGCCCAGCAGCCGCGCGCTCCTCTCCTCTCCTCGCGCGCGCGCGCGCGCCGCCGCCCAGACGCTGCCCGGCCGTTGCCCCGCCCCCCTCCGGCGGTGGACTGCGGACAGCGACGGGGACACCCTCCTGGGAGAACTCCTGCGGCCCCGCCCACATGCTTGGGACCTTCGCGGAGCGGGAAGGTGCGCTGACAGGGACGCAGGGGCCCCGCTACGCTCGCTCTCGGGGAACTGCAGCCTCCTCGCTCGGCTTTCACTTGAATGTCACACCCGAAACCATGCAACGTCTACAAGCAAACATAGGCAGTGTGCTCTTTGACATCAGTCTTAGCAGCCTATTTTCAAGTACCACGTCTGACTGGGCAAGGGAAACAAAATACAAAATGAACAAACGGGACTACATCAAAGTCAAAAAACATCCTCTGCACCGCAAAGGAAACCATCCACAAAACCAAAACACAACCTAACAACTGGGAGAAGATTCTTGCAAACCGTATATCGGATAAGGGGTTAATATCCAAAACACAGAAAGAACTCATACATCTCAACAGCAAAAAACATCAACAACCCAATTGAAAAGGCGGGCAAAAGATCTGAGCAGTGATTTCTCCAAAGAAGGTATACGGATGGCCAACAGGCATATGGAAAGGGACTCAACATCCTTAGCGATCAGAGAAATGCAAATCACAACTACAAGGAGATGTCCCCTTACTCTGCTCAGAATGGCTCTAATTAACAAGACAAGAGACAAGTGTCGGAGAGGATGTGCAGAGAAGGGAACTCTCCTGCACTGCTGGTGGGAGGGCAGACTGGTGCAGCCACTACGGAAAGCAGGATGGAGTATCCTCAGAAAACTAAGAACACATCTACCATATGTATGATCCAGCTAGCCCACTGCTGGCTATTCATCCAAAGAACTTGAAAACACCAATGCAGAGGGACACATGCACCCCTAGGCTCACTGCAGCATTATTCACAACAGCCAAAACTTGGAAGCAACCTAGGTGCCCATCAAGGGAAGAATGGATAAAGAAGATGTGGTATGTATACACAATGGAATGCCACTCGGCCCTAAGAAATGATGAGATCCGCCCATTTGTGACAACGTCGATGGACCTTGAGGGTATTATGTGAAGTGAAATAAATCAGAGGGACAAAGTCAAACACCGTGTGATCTCACTCATAAGGAGAAGATAAAAACAACGACAAACGCACACAGAGCAAAGGAGATTGCATTGGTGGTTACCATAGGGGGAGGGGGGAGGGGAGAGAGCCAAAGGGGTGATGAGGCTCACATGTGAGGTGACGGACTATCATTAGTTTTCGGGTGGTGAACACGATGTAATCTACACAGAATTCAAAATATATTACAACGTACATCTGAAAGCCATATCATCTTAGGATCCACTGTTACTGCAATAAAATAAAATAAAATAAAAATGTGTAGGAGCCTCAAGAGGCTAACAGGCTTTTGAAAAGTTATTCCAGGGATTTTTATGGCTTAGCTCAGGGCGGCAGACACCAGCCTGAGACACAGCTGTGGCACAGCTACTAACTTCAACTAAACTGTATTCCGACTGGAGGGAAATCAAAACTACTGCAATCATAATTGATTGAAGGCTTCACTTTGTGCCAGATCCTGTGCCGACTGCTTTGCACCAACTGTCTCATTTAATCCTCACATCCAAAAGGCAGGTTACCGTTATTCTCCCCATTGTCAAGGTGAGGAGGCGGAAGCAGAAAGATGGCAATCTGCCTGGAATTCACAGAAGGATTCTCTAGGTCATGACATGACTTTTGGACAAGATTTCAAGGTTTAACACATTACAGCGCAGATGCAGATCCCAGTATCACAGAACGTGAAAAACACTGAGTCCTGCCAAATGTCTTAAAACACTAATTATGGATCCTCACAATCTCTTGGCCTGTTTTCTCAGATGAGGGAAAACCCAGCGTGAAAAACCGTTGATGAGATGTCTGCAGAGGAGGACTACGTCTGGTCTTTAAAGCCGGGACCTATCCCAGTAGATTCTGAGTCAGTGGGTCCAGAGTAGGCCTTGAGCGTCTCTGTTCTTTTCCAAAGCCCCACAGGCTACACTTCCGTGCCCTTGGAGTTGGGAAGTCCAGTCATGCCCTACATCGGGACGTTTCAGTCAACAACGGGGGTCCCATCAGATTAGTCCCATATGGCCTAGGTGTGTAGGAGGCTCTGCCATCCAGGTTTAGGAACTCCGTGGTGTTTGCACAGTCTCGAGATTGCCTGACCATGACACACTCCTCAGAACTCATCCCCACTGTTAAGCAAAGCATGACTATACCGCCTTGGATTCTCCACGGTCCCAGACCTGAACTGTTTAGATGACTGCACACGCAGAGGGCACCGTGTCTGAGGCAGAGAGCAGCTGGAATCACAAAAGCTCTCGACAGAGAGTCAAGGAAAGGCGTGCTCTGCTTACACGACTCTCTACTTTTCTCTGGGTCTGAACCATTTCCTAGCTAATCTGCTTTTTTAACCGAGCAGCTTTGCCAAAAAAAAAAAGAAAGAAAAAACACAAAGTTACCAACAAACACTAAACAAACCAATATAAACAATACATATTAAATAAGCCTAACCCTACTATGCTACTGAAAAGGCTTTTATTTCCCTGGGATAATTTGGACAGCATTAGATTGTTTTACCAAGAGCAGCCAAGTCCAGGGAGATTATTTCTAATTCCACAGTGCTGCAGATGCGGTCAGTAGCAACTGCAAGCCGGAAAGGAAACAAAACAAAACAAAGTTGGGTGTAATCCATTCAAGTTCACACGTTTCACCAGGGACAGCCTCCAAGCCTTGAATAGTTAGGTATGCATTTAGCCATTTCTTTAATCAACCACTACTAACGCCTGCTAAAGGCCAGACACTGCTCTAAGTACTTTACGGATATGAAATATCCTCTCACCTTTACACTCACCTATGGAGTGTGTATGATAATCATCCCCGTTTTACAGATCAGGAAACTGACACACAGAATGGTACAGTAACTTGCCCGAGTTCACACAGCCCGTAGGTGGCAGAGCCAGGACCCATGTGACAGAGTCTGGCTCCAGAGTCCACGTTCTGAATCACCACGCTTAGTCCCCAAAAACCTAGAGAAAGCGCCAGCCTCAATCGAAAAGTTTTCTTTTCCCCACCCTACAGTCCCTACGCGGCGGCCCCAGTCTCCAGGGCATGCTTTCAGCTCCTCTGACAGGCCCTACTCCTCCCTTGCCCTGTCCCAACACTCTCCCGCCCAGGTCCTCCTTTTCTTTTAGGCATCTGCTCTCAGCTTCAACATCACTGCCTAAGTCACCAAGTCTAACAGGAAATGCCGTCTTTCTCAACACTCAACACAAAATTGCTTTTACGTATCTCCTAGGTAATTGGTGGCTGCCTGTCTGTCCTTTCCAACCAGGCTGTGAGGGCCAGTACGTCAAACAGCCTGTCAGTCTTGCTCACCAAGTGTCCAGACCACTGAACACGCACCGACCAGAGGAAAGGAAGGACTTGTCCCAAAGTCAACTCTCCAGACTTTCTGTGCAAGGAGGGAACGAACGGAGCACCCTCCAGCCTCACGCTTTCTCTTCCATGCTTTCAAGTGTGGGGCACATACCTCTGCTCACAACGCTCCCCGGACAGCCCCCACTGCACCCCTAACAGGTAGACTTCTGCACAGTCAAGGGCTTTGGAAAGCACTGGCTCTGCACACAAATCTTACGTGGCCCTCGACAGGCCACTGCCCCTGAACCGGCCTGAGCTTCAGGCCCACAACAGGCTTCGTGAAAACCCCAACGGAACGTAGCCTCGAAAAGAGGGAGACCCGCACTCCTCAGAACGCCTCGAGACCAGTGTCCTTATCGACTTCGCGTCTGTCCTTCCAAGAAGCCAAGACCACGGCTGGCGCTTCAGCGCCCGACTCCCGGGCACCGCATGCCCAGGCTGGCCCCTGGGCAGGTGCCCGGCACACACCGCCCGTTCCACGAACGCCTCAAGCGCACGAAGAGACCCCCTCGCTCCCCGCGCCGCACAGCTGTCCCGCGACCTGACGGGCACCTCTCGGCGCACAAGCCTATTCCTCAGGGACACGCTCGCCTCCCACCAGCCCCCAGGCCCACGCCCCCCAGGTACCTCTCTCAGATGGAATCCTCTTCGCAGGCGCCCTGGTCGTCCGTGTCCGGCGAGCAGGAAGAGCGGGAGCTGAAGGACGGCCTCCTCAGGCTAGCGGCCGTGGCTGTGCACGGCCCGGGCTGCTGTGCCCAGCGGGGACGCGGAGCGCCGTCCACGGACGCCGGGGGAACGGACGAGCCCGGCCCGGGAGAGAGCAGCACAGCGCGGCCGGACTCCGCCGGGCTCGGCTCTGGGCAGGCAGGCGCGGCTCGCCGACGCCTCCCACGCCTCCCAGGACGGCGCCCAGCAGCCGCGCGCTCCTCTCCTCTCCTCGCGCGCGCGCGCGCGCGCCGCCGCCCAGACGCTGCCCGGCCGTTGCCCCGCCCCCCTCCGGCGGTGGACTGCGGACAGCGACGGGGACACCCTCCTGGGAGAACTCCTGCGGCCCCGCCCACATGCTTGGGACCTTCGCGGAGCGGGAAGGTGCGCTGACAGGGACGCAGGGTCCCCGCTACGCTCGCTCTCGGGGAACTGCAGCCTCCTCCCTCGGCTTTCACTTGAATGTCACACCCGAAACCATGCAACGTCTACAAGCAAACATAGGCAGTGTGCTCTTTGACATCAGTCTTAGCAGCCTATTTTCAAGTACCACGTCTGACTGGGCAAGGGAAACAAAATACAAAATGAACAAACGGGACTACATCAAAGTCAAAAAACATCCTCTGCACCGCAAAGGAAACCATCCACAAAACCAAAACACAACCTAACAACTGGGAGAAGATTCTTGCAAACCGTATATCGGATAAGGGGTTAATATCCAAAACACAGAAAGAACTCATACATCTCAACAGCAAAAAACATCAACAACCCAATTGAAAAGGCGGGCAAAAGATCTGAGCAGTGATTTCTCCAAAGAAGGTATACGGATGGCCAACAGGCATATGGAAAGGGACTCAACATCCTTAGCGATCAGAGAAATGCAAATCACAACTACAAGGAGATGTCCCCTTACTCTGCTCAGAATGGCTCTAATTAACAAGACAAGAGACAAGTGTCGGAGAGGATGTGCAGAGAAGGGAACTCTCCTGCACTGCTGGTGGGAGGGCAGACTGGTGCAGCCACTACGGAAAGCAGGATGGAGTATCCTCAGAAAACTAAGAACACATCTACCATATGTATGATCCAGCTAGCCCACTGCTGGCTATTCATCCAAAGAACTTGAAAACACCAATGCAGAGGGACACATGCACCCCTAGGCTCACTGCAGCATTATTCACAACAGCCAAAACTTGGAAGCAACCTAGGTGCCCATCAAGGGAAGAATGGATAAAGAAGATGTGGTATGTATACACAATGGAATGCCACTCGGCCCTAAGAAATGATGAGATCCGCCCATTTGTGACAACGTCGATGGACCTTGAGGGTATTATGTGAAGTGAAATAAATCAGAGGGACAAAGTCAAACACCGTGTGATCTCACTCATAAGGAGAAGATAAAAACAACGACAAACGCACACAGAGCAAAGGAGATTGCATTGGTGGTTACCATAGGGAGGGGGGAGGGGAGAGAGCCAAAGGGGTGATGAGGCTCACATGTGAGGTGACGGACTATCATTAGTTTTCGGGTGGTGAACACGATGTAATCTACACAGAATTCAAAATATATTACAACGTACATCTGAAAGCCATATCATCTTAGGATCCACTGTTACTGCAATAAAATAAAATAAAATAAAATAAAATAAAAAAGTGTAGGAGCCTCAAGAGGCTAACAGGCTTTTGAAAAGTTATTCCAGGGATTTTTATGGCTTAGCTCAGGGCGGCAGACACCAGCCTGAGACACAGCTGTGGCACAGCTACTAACTTCAACTAAACTGTATTCCGACTGGAGGGAAATCAAAACTACTGCAATCATAATTGATTGAAGGCTTCACTTTGTGCCAGATCCTGTGCCGACTGCTTTGCACCAACTGTCTCATTTAATCCTCACATCCAAAAGGCAGGTTACCGTTATTCTCCCCATTGTCAAGGTGAGGAGGCGGAAGCAGAAAGATGGCAATCTGCCTGGAATTCACAGAAGGATTCTCTAGGTCATGACATGACTTTTGGACAAGATTTCAAGGTTTAACACATTACAGCGCAGATGCAGATCCCAGTATCACAGAACGTGAAAAACACTGAGTCCTGCCAAATGTCTTAAAACACTAATTATGGATCCTCACAATCTCTTGGCCTGTTTTCTCAGATGAGGGAAAACCCAGCGTGAAAAACCGTTGATGAGATGTCTGCAGAGGAGGACTACGTCTGGTCTTTAAAGCCGGGACCTATCCCAGTAGATTCTGAGTCAGTGGGTCCAGAGTAGGCCTTGAGCGTCTCTGTTCTTTTCCAAAGCCCCACAGGCTACACTTCCGTGCCCTTGGAGTTGGGAAGTACAGTCATGCCCTACATCGGGACGTTTCAGTCAACAACGGGGGTCCCATCAGATTAGTCCCATATGGCCTAGGTGTGTAGGAGGCTCTGCCATCCAGGTTTAGGAACTCCGTGGTGTTTGCACAGTCTCGAGATTGCCTGACCATGACACACTCCTCAGAACTCATCCCCACTGTTAAGCAAAGCATGACTATACCGCCTTGGATTCTCCACGGTCCCAGACCTGAACTGTTTAGATGACTGCACACGCAGAGGGCACCGTGTCTGAGGCAGAGAGCAGCTGGAATCACAAAAGCTCTCGACAGAGAGTCAAGGAAAGGCGTGCTCTGCTTACACGACTCTCTACTTTTCTCTGGGTCTGAACCATTTCCTAGCTAATCTGCTTTTTTTAACCGAGCAGCTTTGCCAAAAAAAAAAAAAAGAAAAAACACAAAGTTACCAACAAACACTAAACAAACCAATATAAACAATACATATTAAATAAGCCTAACCCTACTATGCTACTGAAAAGGCTTTTATTTCCCTGGGATAATTTGGACAGCATTAGATTGTTTTACCAAGAGCAGCCAAGTCCAGGGAGATTATTTCTAATTCCACAGTGCTGCAGATGCGGTCAGTAGCAACTGCAAGCCGGAAAGGAAACAAAACAAAACAAAGTTGGGTGTAATCCATTCAAGTTCACACGTTTCACCAGGGACAGCCTCCAAGCCTTGAATAGTTAGGTATGCATTTAGCCATTTCTTTAATCAACCACTACTAACGCCTGCTAAAGGCCAGACACTGCTCTAAGTACTTTACGGATATGAAATATCCTCTCACCTTTACACTCACCTATGGAGTGTGTATGATAATCATCCCCGTTTTACAGATCAGGAAACTGACACACAGAATGGTACAGTAACTTGCCCGAGTTCACACAGCCCGTAGGTGGCAGAGCCAGGACCCATGTGACAGAGTCTGGCTCCAGAGTCCACGTTCTGAATCACCACGCTTAGTCCCCAAAAACCTAGAGAAAGCGCCAGCCTCAATCGAAAAGTTTTCTTTTCCCCACCCTACAGTCCCTACGCGGCGGCCCCAGTCTCCAGGGCATGCTTTCAGCTCCTCTGACAGGCCCTACTCCTCCCTTGCCCTGTCCCAACACTCTCCCGCCCAGGTCCTCCTTTTCTTTTAGGCATCTGCTCTCAGCTTCAACATCACTGCCTAAGTCACCAAGTCTAACAGGAAATGCCGTCTTTCTCAACACTCAACACAAAATTGCTTTTACGTATCTCCTAGGTAATTGGTGGCTGCCTGTCTGTCCTTTCCAACCAGGCTGTGAGGGCCAGTACGTCAAACAGCCTGTCAGTCTTGCTCACCAAGTGTCCAGACCACTGAACACGCACCGACCAGAGGAAAGGAAGGACTTGTCCCAAAGTCAACTCTCCAGACTTTCTGTGCAAGGAGGGAACGAACGGAGCACCCTCCAGCCTCACGCTTTCTCTTCCATGCTTTCAAGTGTGGGGCACATACCTCTGCTCACAACGCTCCCCGGACAGCCCCCACTGCACCCCTAACAGGTAGACTTCTGCACAGTCAAGGGCTTTGGAAAGCACTGGCTCTGCACACAAATCTTACGTGGCCCTCGACAGGCCACTGCCCCTGAACCGGCCTGAGCTTCAGGCCCACAACAGGCTTCGTGAAAACCCCAACGGAACGTAGCCTCGAAAAGAGGGAGACCCGCACTCCTCAGAACGCCTCGAGACCAGTGTCCTTATCGACTTCGCGTCTGTCCTTCCAAGAAGCCAAGACCACGGCTGGCGCTTCAGCCCGACTCCCGGGCACCGCATGCCCAGGCTGGCCCCTGGGCAGGTGCCCGGCACACACCGCCCGTTCCACGAACGCCTCAAGCGCACGAAGAGACCCCCTCGCTCCCCGCGCCGCACAGCTGTCCCGCGACCTGACGGGCACCTCTCGGCGCACAAGCCTATTCCTCAGGGACACGCTCGCCTCCCACCAGCCCCCAGGCCCACGCCCACGCCCCCCAGGTACCTCTCTCAGATGGAATCCTCTTCGCAGGCGCCCTGGTCGTCCGTGTCCGGCGAGCAGGAAGAGCGGGAGCTGAAGGACGGCCTCCTCAGGCTAGCGGCCGTGGCTGTGCACGGCCCGGGCTGCTGTGCCCAGCGGGGACGCGGAGCGCCGTCCACGGACGCCGGGGGAACGGACGAGCCCGGCCCGGGAGAGAGCAGCACAGCGCGGCCGGACTCCGCCGGGCTCGGCTCTCAGGCAGGCGCGGCTCGCCGACGCCTCCCACGCCTCCCAGGACGGCGGCCCAGCAGCCGCGCGCTCCTCTCCTCTCCTCGCGCGCGCGCGCGCGCCGCCCCCAGACGCTGCCCGGCCGTTGCCCCCCCCCCTCCGGCGGTGGACTGCGGACAGCGACGGGGACACCCTCCTGGGAGAACTCCTGCGGCCCCGCCCACATGCTTGGGACCTTCGCGGAGCGGGAAGGTGCGCTGACAGGGACGCAGGGTCCCCGCTACGCTCGCTCTCGGGGAACTGCAGCCTCCTCGCTCGGCTTTCACTTGAATGTCACACCCGAAACCATGCAACGTCTACAAGCAAACATAGGCAGTGTGCTCTTTGACATCAGTCTTAGCAGCCTATTTTCAAGTACCACGTCTGACTGGGCAAGGGAAACAAAATACAAAATGAACAAACGGGACTACATCAAAGTCAAAAAACATCCTCTGCACCGCAAAGGAAACCATCCACAAAACCAAAACACAACCTAACAACTGGGAGAAGATTCTTGCAAACCGTATATCGGATAAGGGGTTAATATCCAAAACACAGAAAGAACTCATACATCTCAACAGCAAAAAACATCAACAACCCAATTGAAAAGGCGGGCAAAAGATCTGAGCAGTGATTTCTCCAAAGAAGGTATACGGATGGCCAACAGGCATATGGAAAGGGACTCAACATCCTTAGCGATCAGAGAAATGCAAATCACAACTACAAGGAGATGTCCCCTTACTCTGCTCAGAATGGCTCTAATTAACAAGACAAGAGACAAGTGTCGGAGAGGATGTGCAGAGAAGGGAACTCTCCTGCACTGCTGGTGGGAGGGCAGACTGGTGCAGCCACTACGGAAAGCAGGATGGAGTATCCTCAGAAAACTAAGAACACATCTACCATATGTATGATCCAGCTAGCCCACTGCTGGCTATTCATCCAAAGAACTTGAAAACACCAATGCAGAGGGACACATGCACCCCTAGGCTCACTGCAGCATTATTCACAACAGCCAAAACTTGGAAGCAACCTAGGTGCCCATCAAGGGAAGAATGGATAAAGAAGACGTGGTATGTATACACAATGGAATGCCACTCGGCCCTAAGAAATGATGAGATCCGCCCATTTGTGACAACGTCGATGGACCTTGAGGGTATTATGTGAAGTGAAATAAATCAGAGGGACAAAGTCAAACACCGTGTGATCTCACTCATAAGGAGAAGATAAAAACAACGACAAACGCACACAGAGCAAAGGAGATTGCATTGGTGGTTACCATAGGGGGAGGGGGAGGGGAGAGAGCCAAAGGGGTGATGAGGCTCACATGTGAGGTGACGGACTATCATTAGTTTTCGGGTGGTGAACACGATGTAATCTACACAGAATTCAAAATATATTACAACGTACATCTGAAAGCTATATCATCTTAGGATCCACTGTTACTGCAATAAAATAAAATAAAATAAAATAAAATAAAATAAAATAAAATAAAATAAAATAAAAGTGTAGGAGCCTCAAGAGGCTAACAGGCTTTTGAGAAGTTATTCCAGGGATTTTTATGGCTTAGCTCAGGGCGGCAGACACCAGCCTGAGACACAGCTGTGGCACAGCTACTAACTTCAACTAAACTGTATTCCGACTGGAGGGAAATCAAAACTACTGCAATCATAATTGATTGAAGGCTTCACTTTGTGCCAGATCCTGTGCCGACTGCTTTGCACCAACTGTCTCATTTAATCCTCACATCCAAAAGGCAGGTTACCGTTATTCTCCCCATTGTCAAGGTGAGGAGGCGGAAGCAGAAAGATGGCAATCTGCCTGGAATTCACAGAAGGATTCTCTAGGTCATGACATGACTTTTGGACAAGATTTCAAGGTTTAACACATTACAGCGCAGATGCAGATCCCAGTATCACAGAACGTGAAAAACACTGAGTCCTGCCAAATGTCTTAAAACACTAATTATGGATCCTCACAATCTCTTGGCCTGTTTTCTCAGATGAGGGAAAACCCAGCGTGAAAAACCGTTGATGAGATGTCTGCAGAGGAGGACTACGTCTGGTCTTTAAAGCCGGGACCTATCCCAGTAGATTCTGAGTCAGTGGGTCCAGAGTAGGCCTTGAGCGTCTCTGTTCTTTTCCAAAGCCCCACAGGCTACACTTCCGTGCCCTTGGAGTTGGGAAGTACAGTCATGCCCTACATCGGGACGTTTCAGTCAACAACGGGGGTCCCATCAGATTAGTCCCATATGGCCTAGGTGTGTAGGAGGCTCTGCCATCCAGGTTTAGGAACTCCGTGGTGTTTGCACAGTCTCGAGATTGCCTGACCATGACACACTCCTCAGAACTCATCCCCACTGTTAAGCAAAGCATGACTATACCGCCTTGGATTCTCCACGGTCCCAGACCTGAACTGTTTAGATGACTGCACACGCAGAGGGCACCGTGTCTGAGGCAGAGAGCAGCTGGAATCACAAAAGCTCTCGACAGAGAGTCAAGGAAAGGCGTGCTCTGCTTACACGACTCTCTACTTTTCTCTGGGTCTGAACCATTTCCTAGCTAATCTGCTTTTGTTAACCGAGCAGCTTTGCCAAAAAAAAAAAAAAGAAAAAACACAAAGTTACCAACAAACACTAAACAAACCAATATAAACAATACATATTAAATAAGCCTAACCCTACTATGCTACTGAAAAGGCTTTTATTTCCCTGGGATAATTTGGACAGCATTAGATTGTTTTACCAAGAGCAGCCAAGTCCAGGGAGATTATTTCTAATTCCACAGTGCTGCAGATGCGGTCAGTAGCAACTGCAAGCCGGAAAGGAAACAAAACAAAACAAAGTTGGGTGTAATCCATTCAAGTTCACACGTTTCACCAGGGACAGCCTCCAAGCCTTGAATAGTTAGGTATGCATTTAGCCATTTCTTTAGTCAACCACTACTAACGCCTGCTAAAGGCCAGACACTGCTCTAAGTACTTTACGGATATGAAATATCCTCTCACCTTTACACTCACCTATGGAGTGTGTATGATAATCATCCCCGTTTTACAGATCAGGAAACTGACACACAGAATGGTACAGTAACTTGCCCGAGTTCACACAGCCCGTAGGTGGCAGAGCCAGGACCCATGTGACAGAGTCTGGCTCCAGAGTCCACGTTCTGAATCACCACGCTTAGTCCCCAAAAACCTAGAGAAAGCGCCAGCCTCAATCGAAAAGTTTTCTTTTCCCCACCCTACAGTCCCTACGCGGCGGCCCCAGTCTCCAGGGCATGCTTTCAGCTCCTCTGACAGGCCCTACTCCTCCCTTGCCCTGTCCCAACACTCTCCCGCCCAGGTCCTCCTTTTCTTTTAGGCATCTGCTCTCAGCTTCAACATCACTGCCTAAGTCACCAAGTCTAACAGGAAATGCCGTCTTTCTCAACACTCAACACAAAATTGCTTTTACGTATCTCCTAGGTAATTGGTGGCTGCCTGTCTGTCCTTTCCAACCAGGCTGTGAGGGCCAGTACGTCAAACAGCCTGTCAGTCTTGCTCACCAAGTGTCCAGACCACTGAACACGCACCGACCAGAGGAAAGGAAGGACTTGTCCCAAAGTCAACTCTCCAGACTTTCTGTGCAAGGAGGGAACGAACGGAGCACCCTCCAGCCTCACGCTTTCTCTTCCATGCTTTCAAGTGTGGGGCACATACCTCTGCTCACAACGCTCCCCGGACAGCCCCCACTGCACCCCTAACAGGTAGACTTCTGCACAGTCAAGGGCTTTGGAAAGCACTGGCTCTGCACACAAATCTTACGTGGCCCTCGACAGGCCACTGCCCCTGAACCGGCCTGAGCTTCAGGCCCACAACAGGCTTCGTGAAAACCCCAACGGAACGTAGCCTCGAAAAGAGGGAGACCCGCACTCCTCAGAACGCCTCGAGACCAGTGTCCTTATCGACTTCGCGTCTGTCCTTCCAAGAAGCCAAGACCACGGCTGGCGCTTCAGCGCCCGACTCCCGGGCACCGCATGCCCAGGCTGGCCCCTGGGCAGGTGCCCGGCACACACCGCCCGTTCCACGAACGCCTCAAGCGCACGAAGAGACCCCCTCGCTCCCCGCGCCGCACAGCTGTCCCGCGACCTGACGGGCACCTCTCGGCGCACAAGCCTATTCCTCAGGGACACGCTCGCCTCCCACCAGCCCCCAGGCCCACGCCCCCCAGGTACCTCTCTCAGATGGAATCCTCTTCGCAGGCGCCCTGGTCGTCCGTGTCCGGCGAGCAGGAAGAGCGGGAGCTGAAGGACGGCCTCCTCAGGCTAGCGGCCGTGGCTGTGCACGGCCCGGGCTGCTGTGCCCAGCGGGGACGCGGAGCGCCGTCCACGGACGCCGGGGAACGGACGAGCCCGGCCCGGGAGAGAGCAGCACAGCGCGGCCGGACTCCGCCGGGCTCGGCTCTGGGCAGGCAGGCGCGGCTCGCCGACGCCTCCCACGCCTCCCAGGACGGCGGCCCAGCAGCCGCGCGCTCCTCTCCTCTCCTCGCGCGCGCGCGCGCGCCGCCGCCCAGACGCTGCCCGGCCGTTGCCCCGCCCCCCTCCGGCGGTGGACTGCGGACAGCGACGGGGACACCCTCCTGGGAGAACTCCTGCGGCCCCGCCCACATGCTTGGGACCTTCGCGGAGCGGGAAGGTGCGCTGACAGGGACGCAGGGTCCCCGCTACGCTCGCTCTCGGGGAACTGCAGCCTCCTCCCTCGGCTTTCACTTGAATGTCACACCCGAAACCATGCAACGTCTACAAGCAAACATAGGCAGTGTGCTCTTTGACATCAGTCTTAGCAGCCTATTTTCAAGTACCACGTCTGACTGGGCAAGGGAAACAAAATACAAAATGAACAAACGGGACTACATCAAAGTCAAAAAACATCCTCTGCACCGCAAAGGAAACCATCCACAAAACCAAAACACAACCTAACAACTGGGAGAAGATTCTTGCAAACCGTATATCGGATAAGGGGTTAATATCCAAAACACAGAAAGAACTCATACATCTCAACAGCAAAAAACATCAACAACCCAATTGAAAAGGCGGGCAAAAGATCTGAGCAGTGATTTCTCCAAAGAAGGTATACGGATGGCCAACAGGCATATGGAAAGGGACTCAACATCCTTAGCGATCAGAGAAATGCAAATCACAACTACAAGGAGATGTCCCCTTACTCTGCTCAGAATGGCTCTAATTAACAAGACAAGAGACAAGTGTCGGAGAGGATGTGCAGAGAAGGGAACTCTCCTGCACTGCTGGTGGGAGGGCAGACTGGTGCAGCCACTACGGAAAGCAGGATGGAGTATCCTCAGAAAACTAAGAACACATCTACCATATGTATGATCCAGCTAGCCCACTGCTGGCTATTCATCCAAAGAACTTGAAAACACCAATGCAGAGGGACACATGCACCCCTAGGCTCACTGCAGCATTATTCACAACAGCCAAAACTTGGAAGCAACCTAGGTGCCCATCAAGGGAAGAATGGATAAAGAAGATGTGGTATGTATACACAATGGAATGCCACTCGGCCCTAAGAAATGATGAGATCCGCCCATTTGTGACAACTTCGATGGACCTTGAGGGTATTATGTGAAGTGAAATAAATCAGAGGGACAAAGTCAAACACCGTGTGATCTCACTCATAAGGAGAAGATAAAAACAACGACAAACGCACACAGAGCAAAGGAGATTGCATTGGTGGTTACCATAGGGGGAGGGGGAGGGGAGAGAGCCAAAGGGGTGATGAGGCTCACATGTGAGGTGACGGACTATCATTAGTTTTCGGGTGGTGAACACGATGTAATCTACACAGAATTCAAAATATATTACAACGTACATCTGAAAGCCATATCATCTTAGGATCCACTGTTACTGCAATAAAATAAAATAAAATAAAATAAAATAAAAAAGTGTAGGAGCCTCAAGAGGCTAACAGGCTTTTGAAAAGTTATTCCAGGGATTTTTATGGCTTAGCTCAGGGCGGCAGACACCAGCCTGAGACACAGCTGTGGCACAGCTACTAACTTCAACTAAACTGTATTCCGACTGGAGGGAAATCAAAACTACTGCAATCATAATTGATTGAAGGCTTCACTTTGTGCCAGATCCTGTGCCGACTGCTTTGCACCAACTGTCTCATTTAATCCTCACATCCAAAAGGCAGGTTACCGTTATTCTCCCCATTGTCAAGGTGAGGAGGCGGAAGCAGAAAGATGGCAATCTGCCTGGAATTCACAGAAGGATTCTCTAGGTCATGACATGACTTTTGGACAAGATTTCAAGGTTTAACACATTACAGCGCAGATGCAGATCCCAGTATCACAGAACGTGAAAAACACTGAGTCCTGCCAAATGTCTTAAAACACTAATTATGGATCCTCACAATCTCTTGGCCTGTTTTCTCAGATGAGGGAAAACCCAGCGTGAAAAACCGTTGATGAGATGTCTGCAGAGGAGGACTACGTCTGGTCTTTAAAGCCGGGACCTATCCCAGTAGATTCTGAGTCAGTGGGTCCAGAGTAGGCCTTGAGCGTCTCTGTTCTTTTCCAAAGCCCCACAGGCTACACTTCCGTGCCCTTGGAGTTGGGAAGTCCAGTCATGCCCTACATCGGGACGTTTCAGTCAACAACGGGGGTCCCATCAGATTAGTCCCATATGGCCTAGGTGTGTAGGAGGCTCTGCCATCCAGGTTTAGGAACTCCGTGGTGTTTGCACAGTCTCGAGATTGCCTGACCATGACACACTCCTCAGAACTCATCCCCACTGTTAAGCAAAGCATGACTATACCGCCTTGGATTCTCCACGGTCCCAGACCTGAACTGTTTAGATGACTGCACACGCAGAGGGCACCGTGTCTGAGGCAGAGAGCAGCTGGAATCACAAAAGCTCTCGACAGAGAGTCAAGGAAAGGCGTGCTCTGCTTACACGACTCTCTACTTTTCTCTGGGTCTGAACCATTTCCTAGCTAATCTGCTTTTTTTAACCGAGCAGCTTTGCCAAAAAAAAAAAGAAAGAAAAAACACAAAGTTACCAACAAACACTAAACAAACCAATATAAACAATACATATTAAATAAGCCTAACCCTACTATGCTACTGAAAAGGCTTTTATTTCCCTGGGATAATTTGGACAGCATTAGATTGTTTTACCAAGAGCAGCCAAGTCCAGGGAGATTATTTCTAATTCCACAGTGCTGCAGATGCGGTCAGTAGCAACTGCAAGCCGGAAAGGAAACAAAACAAAACAAAGTTGGGTGTAATCCATTCAAGTTCACACGTTTCACCAGGGACAGCCTCCAAGCCTTGAATAGTTAGGTATGCATTTAGCCATTTCTTTAATCAACCACTACTAACGCCTGCTAAAGGCCAGACACTGCTCTAAGTACTTTACGGATATGAAATATCCTCTCACCTTTACACTCACCTATGGAGTGTGTATGATAATCATCCCCGTTTTACAGATCAGGAAACTGACACACAGAATGGTACAGTAACTTGCCCGAGTTCACACAGCCCGTAGGTGGCAGAGCCAGGACCCATGTGACAGAGTCTGGCTCCAGAGTCCACGTTCTGAATCACCACGCTTAGTCCCCAAAACCTAGAGAAAGCGCCAGCCTCAATCGAAAAGTTTTCTTTTCCCCACCCTACAGTCCCTACGCGGCGGCCCCAGTCTCCAGGGCATGCTTTCAGCTCCTCTGACAGGCCCTACTCCTCCCTTGCCCTGTCCCAACACTCTCCCGCCCAGGTCCTCCTTTTCTTTTAGGCATCTGCTCTCAGCTTCAACATCACTGCCTAAGTCACCAAGTCTAACAGGAAATGCCGTCTTTCTCAACACTCAACACAAAATTGCTTTTACGTATCTCCTAGGTAATTGGTGGCTGCCTGTCTGTCCTTTCCAACCAGGCTGTGAGGGCCAGTACGTCAAACAGCCTGTCAGTCTTGCTCACCAAGTGTCCAGACCACTGAACACGCACCGACCAGAGGAAAGGAAGGACTTGTCCCAAAGTCAACTCTCCAGACTTTCTGTGCAAGGAGGGAACGAACGGAGCACCCTCCAGCCTCACGCTTTCTCTTCCATGCTTTCAAGTGTGGGGCACATACCTCTGCTCACAACGCTCCCCGGACAGCCCCCACTGCACCCCTAACAGGTAGACTTCTGCACAGTCAAGGGCTTTGGAAAGCACTGGCTCTGCACACAAATCTTACGTGGCCCTCGACAGGCCACTGCCCCTGAACCGGCCTGAGCTTCAGGCCCACAACAGGCTTCGTGAAAACCCCAACGGAACGTAGCCTCGAAAAGAGGGAGACCCGCACTCCTCAGAACGCCTCGAGACCAGTGTCCTTATCGACTTCGCGTCTGTCCTTCCAAGAAGCCAAGACCACGGCTGGCGCTTCAGCGCCGACTCCCGGGCACCGCATGCCCAGGCTGGCCCCTGGGCAGGTGCCCGGCACACACCGCCCGTTCCACGAACGCCTCAAGCGCACGAAGAGACCCCCTCGCTCCCCGCGCCGCGCAGCTGTCCCGCGACCTGACGGGCACCTCTCGGCGCACAAGCCTATTCCTCAGGGACACGCTCGCCTCCCACCAGCCCCCAGGCCCACGCCCCCCAGGTACCTCTCTCAGATGGAATCCTCTTCGCAGGCGCCCTGGTCGTCCGTGTCCGGCGAGCAGGAAGAGCGGGAGCTGAAGGACGGCCTCCTCAGGCTAGCGGCCGTGGCTGTGCACGGCCCGGGCTGCTGTGCCCAGCGGGGACGCGGAGCGCCGTCCACGGACGCCGGGGGAACGGACGAGCCCGGCCCGGGAGAGAGCAGCACAGCGCGGCCGGACTCCGCCGGGCTCGGCTCTGGGCAGGCAGGCGCGGCTCGCCGACGCCTCCCACGCCTCCCAGGACGGCGGCCCAGCAGCCGCGCGCTCCTCTCCTCCTCCGCGCGCGCGCGCGCGCGCCGCCGCCCAGACGCTGCCCGGCCGTTGCCCCGCCCCCCTCCGGCGGTGGACTGCGGACAGCGACGGGGACACCCTCCTGGGAGAACTCCTGCGGCCCCGCCCACATGCTTGGGACCTTCGCGGAGCGGGAAGGTGCGCTGACAGGGACGCAGGGTCCCCGCTACGCTCGCTCTCGGGGAACTGCAGCCTCCTCCCTCGGCTTTCACTTGAATGTCACACCCGAAACCATGCAACGTCTACAAGCAAACATAGGCAGTGTGCTCTTTGACATCAGTCTTAGCAGCCTATTTTCAAGTACCACGTCTGACTGGGCAAGGGAAACAAAATACAAAATGAACAAACGGGACTACATCAAAGTCAAAAAACATCCTCTGCACCGCAAAGGAAACCATCCACAAAACCAAAACACAACCTAACAACTGGGAGAAGATTCTTGCAAACCGTATATCGGATAAGGGGTTAATATCCAAAACACAGAAAGAACTCATACATCTCAACAGCAAAAAACATCAACAACCCAATTGAAAAGGCGGGCAAAAGATCTGAGCAGTGATTTCTCCAAAGAAGGTATACGGATGGCCAACAGGCATATGGAAAGGGACTCAACATCCTTAGCGATCAGAGAAATGCAAATCACAACTACAAGGAGATGTCCCCTTACTCTGCTCAGAATGGCTCTAATTAACAAGACAAGAGACAAGTGTCGGAGAGGATGTGCAGAGAAGGGAACTCTCCTGCACTGCTGGTGGGAGGGCAGACTGGTGCAGCCACTACGGAAAGCAGGATGGAGTATCCTCAGAAAACTAAGAACACATCTACCATATGTATGATCCAGCTAGCCCACTGCTGGCTATTCATCCAAAGAACTTGAAAACACCAATGCAGAGGGACACATGCACCCCTAGGCTCACTGCAGCATTATTCACAACAGCCAAAACTTGGAAGCAACCTAGGTGCCCATCAAGGGAAGAATGGATAAAGAAGATGTGGTATGTATACACAATGGAATGCCACTCGGCCCTAAGAAATGATGAGATCCGCCCATTTGTGACAACGTCGATGGACCTTGAGGGTATTATGTGAAGTGAAATAAATCAGAGGGACAAAGTCAAACACCGTGTGATCTCACTCATAAGGAGAAGATAAAAACAACGACAAACGCACACAGAGCAAAGGAGATTGCATTGGTGGTTACCATAGGGGGAGGGGGGAGGGGAGAGAGCCAAAGGGGTGATGAGGCTCACATGTGACGTGACGGACTATCATTAGTTTTCGGGTGGTGAACACGATGTAATCTACACAGAATTCAAAATATATTACAACGTACATCTGAAAGCCATATCATCTTAGGATCCACTGTTACTGCAATAAAATAAAATAAAATAAAAATGTGTAGGAGCCTCAAGAGGCTAACAGGCTTTTGAAAAGTTATTCCAGGGATTTTTATGGCTTAGCTCAGGGCGGCAGACACCAGCCTGAGACACAGCTGTGGCACAGCTACTAACTTCAACTAAACTGTATTCCGACTGAGGGAAATCAAAACTACTGCAATCATAATTGATTGAAGGCTTCACTTTGTGCCAGATCCTGTGCCGACTGCTTTGCACCAACTGTCTCATTTAATCCTCACATCCAAAAGGCAGGTTACCGTTATTCTCCCCATTGTCAAGGTGAGGAGGCGGAAGCAGAAAGATGGCAATCTGCCTGGAATTCACAGAAGGATTCTCTAGGTCATGACATGACTTTTGGACAAGATTTCAAGGTTTAACACATTACAGCGCAGATGCAGATCCCAGTATCACAGAACGTGAAAAACACTGAGTCCTGCCAAATGTCTTAAAACACTAATTATGGATCCTCACAATCTCTTGGCCTGTTTTCTCAGATGAGGGAAAACCCAGCGTGAAAAACCGTTGATGAGATGTCTGCAGAGGAGGACTACGTCTGGTCTTTAAAGCCGGGACCTATCCCAGTAGATTCTGAGTCAGTGGGTCCAGAGTAGGCCTTGAGCGTCTCTGTTCTTTTCCAAAGCCCCACAGGCTACACTTCCGTGCCCTTGGAGTTGGGAAGTACAGTCATGCCCTACATCGGGACGTTTCAGTCAACAACGGGGGTCCCATCAGATTAGTCCCATATGGCCTAGGTGTGTAGGAGGCTCTGCCATCCAGGTTTAGGAACTCCGTGGTGTTTGCACAGTCTCGAGATTGCCTGACCATGACACACTCCTCAGAACTCATCCCCACTGTTAAGCAAAGCATGACTATACCGCCTTGGATTCTCCACGGTCCCAGACCTGAACTGTTTAGATGACTGCACACGCAGAGGGCACCGTGTCTGAGGCAGAGAGCAGCTGGAATCACAAAAGCTCTCGACAGAGAGTCAAGGAAAGGCGTGCTCTGCTTACACGACTCTCTACTTTTCTCTGGGTCTGAACCATTTCCTAGCTAATCTGCTTTTTTTAACCGAGCAGCTTTGCCAAAAGAAAAAAAAGAAAAAACACAAAGTTACCAACAAACACTAAACAAACCAATATAAACAATACATATTAAATAAGCCTAACCCTACTATGCTACTGAAAAGGCTTTTATTTCCCTGGGATAATTTGGACAGCATTAGATTGTTTGACCAAGAGCAGCCAAGTCGAGGCAGATTATTTCTAATTCCACAGTGCTGCAGATGCGGTCAGTAGCAACTGCAAGCCGGAAAGGAAACAAAACAAAACAAAGTTGGGTGTAATCCATTCAAGTTCACACGTTTCACCAGGGACAGCCTCCAAGCCTTGAATAGTTAGGTATGCATTTAGCCATTTCTTTAATCAACCACTACTAACGCCTGCTAAAGGCCAGACACTGCTCTAAGTACTTTACGGATATGAAATATCCTCTCACCTTTACACTCACCTATGGAGTGTGTATGATAATCATCCCCGTTTTACAGATCAGGAAACTGACACACAGAATGGTACAGTAACTTGCCCGAGTTCACACAGCCCGTAGGTGGCAGAGCCAGGACCCATGTGACAGAGTCTGGCTCCAGAGTCCACGTTCTGAATCACCACGCTTAGTCCCCAAAAACCTAGAGAAAGCGCCAGCCTCAATCGAAAAGTTTTCTTTTCCCCACCCTACAGTCCCTACGCGGCGGCCCCAGTCTCCAGGGCATGCTTTCAGCTCCTCTGACAGGCCCTACTCCTCCCTTGCCCTGTCCCAACACTCTCCCGCACAGGTCCTCCTTTTCTTTTAGGCATCTGCTCTCAGCTTCAACATCACTGCCTAAGTCACCAAGTCTAACAGGAAATGCCGTCTTTCTCAACACTCAACACAAAATTGCTTTTACGTATCTCCTAGGTAATTGGTGGCTGCCTGTCTGTCCTTTCCAACCAGGCTGTGAGGGCCAGTACGTCAAACAGCCTGTCAGTCTTGCTCACCAAGTGTCCAGACCACTGAACACGCACCGACCAGAGGAAAGGAAGGACTTGTCCCAAAGTCAACTCTCCAGACTTTCTGTGCAAGGAGGGAACGAACGGAGCACCCTCCAGCCTCACGCTTTCTCTTCCATGCTTTCAAGTGTGGGGCACATACCTCTGCTCACAACGCTCCCCGGACAGCCCCCACTGCACCCCTAACAGGTAGACTTCTGCACAGTCAAGGGCTTTGGAAAGCACTGGCTCTGCACACAAATCTTACGTGGCCCTCGACAGGCCACTGCCCCTGAACCGGCCTGAGCTTCAGGCCCACAACAGGCTTCGTGAAAACCCCAACGGAACGTAGCCTCGAAAAGAGGGAGACCCGCACTCCTCAGAACGCCTCGAGACCAGTGTCCTTATCGACTTCGCGTCTGTCCTTCCAAGAAGCCAAGACCACGGCTGGCGCTTCAGCGCCCGACTCCCGGGCACCGCATGCCCAGGCTGGCCCCTGGGCAGGTGCCCGGCACACACCGCCCGTTCCACGAACGCCTCAAGCGCACGAAGAGACCCCCTCGCTCCCCGCGCCGCACAGCTGTCCCGCGACCTGACGGGCACCTCTCGGCGCACAAGCCTATTCCTCAGGGACACGCTCGCCTCCCACCAGCCCCCAGGCCCACGCCCCCCAGGTACCTCTCTCAGATGGAATCCTCTTCGCAGGCGCCCTGGTCGTCCGTGTCCGGCGAGCAGGAAGAGCGGGAGCTGAAGGACGGCCTCCTCAGGCTAGCGGCCGTGGCTGTGCACGGCCCGGGCTGCTGTGCCCAGCGGGGACGCGGAGCGCCGTCCACGGACGCCGGGGAACGGACGAGCCCGGCCCGGGAGAGAGCAGCACAGCGCGGCCGGACTCCGCCGGGCTCGGCTCTGGGCAGGCAGGCGCGGCTCGCCGACGCCTCCCACGCCTCCCAGGACGGCGGCCCAGCAGCCGCGCGCTCCTCTCCTCGCGCGCGCGCGCGCGCCGCCGCCCAGACGCTGCCCGGCCGTTGCCCCGCCCCCCCTCCGGCGGTGGACTGCGGACAGCGACGGGGACACCCTCCTGGGAGAACTCCTGCGGCCCCGCCCACATGCTTGGGACCTTCGCGGAGCGGGAAGGTGCGCTGACAGGGACGCAGGGCCCCGCTACGCTCGCTCTCGGGGAACTGCAGCCTCCTCCCTCGGCTTTCACTTGAATGTCACACCCGAAACCATGCAACGTCTACAAGCAAACATAGGCAGTGTGCTCTTTGACATCAGTCTTAGCAGCCTATTTTCAAGTACCACGTCTGACTGGGCAAGGGAAACAAAATACAAAATGAACAAACGGGACTACATCAAAGTCAAAAAACATCCTCTGCACCGCAAAGGAAACCATCCACAAAACCAAAACACAACCTAACAACTGGGAGAAGATTCTTGCAAACCGTATATCGGATAAGGGGTTAATATCCAAAACACAGAAAGAACTCATACATCTCAACAGCAAAAAACATCAACAACCCAATTGAAAAGGCGGGCAAAAGATCTGAGCAGTGATTTCTCCAAAGAAGGTATACGGATGGCCAACAGGCATATGGAAAGGGACTCAACATCCTTAGCGATCAGAGAAATGCAAATCACAACTACAAGGAGATGTCCCCTTACTCTGCTCAGAATGGCTCTAATTAACAAGACAAGAGACAAGTGTCGGAGAGGATGTGCAGAGAAGGGAACTCTCCTGCACTGCTGGTGGGAGGGCAGACTGGTGCAGCCACTACGGAAAGCAGGATGGAGTATCCTCAGAAAACTAAGAACACATCTACCATATGTATGATCCAGCTAGCCCACTGCTGGCTATTCATCCAAAGAACTTGAAAACACCAATGCAGAGGGACACATGCACCCCTAGGCTCACTGCAGCATTATTCACAACAGCCAAAACTTGGAAGCAACCTAGGTGCCCATCAAGGGAAGAATGGATAAAGAAGATGTGGTATGTATACACAATGGAATGCCACTCGGCCCTAAGAAATGATGAGATCCGCCCATTTGTGACAACGTCGATGGACCTTGAGGGTATTATGTGAAGTGAAATAAATCAGAGGGACAAAGTCAAACACCGTGTGATCTCACTCATAAGGAGAAGATAAAAACAACGACAAACGCACACAGAGCAAAGGAGATTGCATTGGTGGTTACCATAGGGGGAGGGGGAGGGGAGAGAGCCAAAGGGGTGATGAGGCTCACATGTGAGGTGACGGACTATCATTAGTTTTCGGGTGGTGAACACGATGTAATCTACACAGAATTCAAAATATATTACAACGTACATCTGAAAGCTATATCATCTTAGGATCCACTGTTACTGCAATAAAATAAAATAAAATAAAATAAAATAAAATAAAATAAAATAAAATAAAATAAAAAAGTGTAGGAGCCTCAAGAGGCTAACAGGCTTTTGAAAAGTTATTCCAGGGATTTTTATGGCTTAGCTCAGGGCGGCAGACACCAGCCTGAGACACAGCTGTGGCACAGCTACTAACTTCAACTAAACTGTATTCCGACTGGAGGGAAATCAAAACTACTGCAATCATAATTGATTGAAGGCTTCACTTTGTGCCAGATCCTGTGCCGACTGCTTTGCACCAACTGTCTCATTTAATCCTCACATCCAAAAGGCAGGTTACCGTTATTCTCCCCATTGTCAAGGTGAGGAGGCGGAAGCAGAAAGATGGCAATCTGCCTGGAATTCACAGAAGGATTCTCTAGGTCATGACATGACTTTTGGACAAGATTTCAAGGTTTAACACATTACAGCGCAGATGCAGATCCCAGTATCACAGAACGTGAAAAACACTGAGTCCTGCCAAATGTCTTAAAACACTAATTATGGATCCTCACAATCTCTTGGCCTGTTTTCTCAGATGAGGGAAAACCCAGCGTGAAAAACCGTTGATGAGATGTCTGCAGAGGAGGACTACGTCTGGTCTTTAAAGCCGGGACCTATCCCAGTAGATTCTGAGTCAGTGGGTCCAGAGTAGGCCTTGAGCGTCTCTGTTCTTTTCCAAAGCCCCACAGGCTACACTTCCGTGCCCTTGGAGTTGGGAAGTCCAGTCATGCCCTACATCGGGACGTTTCAGTCAACAACGGGGGTCCCATCAGATTAGTCCCATATGGCCTAGGTGTGTAGGAGGCTCTGCCATCCAGGTTTAGGAACTCCGTGGTGTTTGCACAGTCTCGAGATTGCCTGACCATGACACACTCCTCAGAACTCATCCCCACTGTTAAGCAAAGCATGACTATACCGCCTTGGATTCTCCACGGTCCCAGACCTGAACTGTTTAGATGACTGCACACGCAGAGGGCACCGTGTCTGAGGCAGAGAGCAGCTGGAATCACAAAAGCTCTCGACAGAGAGTCAAGGAAAGGCGTGCTCTGCTTACACGACTCTCTACTTTTCTCTGGGTCTGAACCATTTCCTAGCTAATCTGCTTTTGTTAACCGAGCAGCTTTGCCAAAAAAAAAAAAAAGAAAAAACACAAAGTTACCAACAAACACTAAACAAACCAATATAAACAATACATATTAAATAAGCCTAACCCTACTATGCTACTGAAAAGGCTTTTATTTCCCTGGGATAATTTGGACAGCATTAGATTGTTTTACCAAGAGCAGCCAAGTCCAGGGAGATTATTTCTAATTCCACAGTGCTGCAGATGCGGTCAGTAGCAACTGCAAGCCGGAAAGGAAACAAAACAAAACAAAGTTGGGTGTAATCCATTCAAGTTCACACGTTTCACCAGGGACAGCCTCCAAGCCTTGAATAGTTAGGTATGCATTTAGCCATTTCTTTAGTCAACCACTACTAACGCCTGCTAAAGGCCAGACACTGCTCTAAGTACTTTACGGATATGAAATATCCTCTCACCTTTACACTCACCTATGGAGTGTGTATGATAATCATCCCCGTTTTACAGATCAGGAAACTGACACACAGAATGGTACAGTAACTTGCCTGAGTTCACACAGCCCGTAGGTGGCAGAGCCAGGACCCATGTGACAGAGTCTGGCTCCAGAGTCCACGTTCTGAATCACCACGCTTAGTCCCCAAAAACCTAGAGAAAGCGCCAGCCTCAATCGAAAAGTTTTCTTTTCCCCACCCTACAGTCCCTACGCGGCGGCCCCAGTCTCCAGGGCATGCTTTCAGCTCCTCTGACAGGCCCTACTCCTCCCTTGCCCTGTCCCAACACTCTCCCGCCCAGGTCCTCCTTTTCTTTTAGGCATCTGCTCTCAGCTTCAACATCACTGCCTAAGTCACCAAGTCTAACAGGAAATGCCGTCTTTCTCAACACTCAACACAAAATTGCTTTTACGTATCTCCTAGGTAATTGGTGGCTGCCTGTCTGTCCTTTCCAACCAGGCTGTGAGGGCCAGTACGTCAAACAGCCTGTCAGTCTTGCTCACCAAGTGTCCAGACCACTGAACACGCACCGACCAGAGGAAAGGAAGGACTTGTCCCAAAGTCAACTCTCCAGACTTTCTGTGCAAGGAGGGAACGAACGGAGCACCCTCCAGCCTCACGCTTTCTCTTCCATGCTTTCAAGTGTGGGGCACATACCTCTGCTCACAACGCTCCCCGGACAGCCCCCACTGCACCCCTAACAGGTAGACTTCTGCACAGTCAAGGGCTTTGGAAAGCACTGGCTCTGCACACAAATCTTACGTGGCCCTCGACAGGCCACTGCCCCTGAACCGGCCTGAGCTTCAGGCCCACAACAGGCTTCGTGAAAACCCCAACGGAACGTAGCCTCGAAAAGAGGGAGACCCGCACTCCTCAGAACGCCTCGACCAGTGTCCTTATCGAGCCAAGACCACGGCTGGCGCTTCAGCGCCCGACTCCCGGGCACCGCATGCCCAGGCTGGCCCCTGGGCAGGTGCCCGGCACACACCGCCCGTTCCACGAACGCCTCAAGCGCACGAAGAGACCCCCTCGCTCCCCGCGCCGCACAGCTGTCCCGCGACCTGACGGGCACCTCTCGGCGCACAAGCCTATTCCTCAGGGACACGCTCGCCTCCCACCAGCCCCCAGGCCCACGCCCACGCCCCCCAGGTACCTCTCTCAGATGGAATCCTCTTCGCAGGCGCCCTGGTCGTCCGTGTCCGGCGAGCAGGAAGAGCGGGAGCTGAAGGACGGCCTCCTCAGGCTAGCGGCCGTGGCTGTGCACGGCCCGGGCTGCTGTGCCCAGCGGGGACGCGGAGCGCCGTCCACGGACGCCGGGGGAACGGACGAGCCCGGCCCGGGAGAGAGCAGCACAGCGCGGCCGGACTCCGCCGGGCTCGGCTCTGGGCAGGCAGGCGCGGCTCGCCGACGCCTCCCACGCCTCCCAGGACGGCGGCCCAGCAGCCGCGCGCTCCTCTCCTCTCCCCGCGCGCGCGCGCGCCGCCGCCCAGACGCTGCCCGGCCGTTGCCCCCCCCTCCGGCGGTGGACTGCGGACAGCGACGGGGACACCCTCCTGGGAGAACTCCTGCGGCCCCGCCCACATGCTTGGGACCTTCGCGGAGCGGGAAGGTGCGCTGACAGGGACGCAGGGTCCCCGCTACGCTCGCTCTCGGGGAACTGCAGCCTCCTCCCTCGGCTTTCACTTGAATGTCACACCCGAAACCATGCAACGTCTACAAGCAAACATAGGCAGTGTGCTCTTTGACATCAGTCTTAGCAGCCTATTTTCAAGTACCACGTCTGACTGGGCAAGGGAAACAAAATACAAAATGAACAAACGGGACTACATCAAAGTCAAAAAACATCCTCTGCACCGCAAAGGAAACCATCCACAAAACCAAAACACAACCTAACAACTGGGAGAAGATTCTTGCAAACCGTATATCGGATAAGGGGTTAATATCCAAAACACAGAAAGAACTCATACATCTCAACAGCAAAAAACATCAACAACCCAATTGAAAAGGCGGGCAAAAGATCTGAGCAGTGATTTCTCCAAAGAAGGTATACGGATGGCCAACAGGCATATGGAAAGGGACTCAACATCCTTAGCGATCAGAGAAATGCAAATCACAACTACAAGGAGATGTCCCCTTACTCTGCTCAGAATGGCTCTAATTAACAAGACAAGAGACAAGTGTCGGAGAGGATGTGCAGAGAAGGGAACTCTCCTGCACTGCTGGTGGGAGGGCAGACTGGTGCAGCCACTACGGAAAGCAGGATGGAGTATCCTCAGAAAACTAAGAACACATCTACCATATGTATGATCCAGCTAGCCCACTGCTGGCTATTCATCCAAAGAACTTGAAAACACCAATGCAGAGGGACACATGCACCCCTAGGCTCACTGCAGCATTATTCACAACAGCCAAAACTTGGAAGCAACCTAGGTGCCCATCAAGGGAAGAATGGATAAAGAAGATGTGGTATGTATACACAATGGAATGCCACTCGGCCCTAAGAAATGATGAGATCCGCCCATTTGTGACAACGTCGATGGACCTTGAGGGTATTATGTGAAGTGAAATAAATCAGAGGGACAAAGTCAAACACCGTGTGATCTCACTCATAAGGAGAAGATAAAAACAACGACAAACGCACACAGAGCAAAGGAGATTGCATTGGTGGTTACCATAGGGGGAGGGAGGGGAGAGAGCCAAAGGGGTGATGAGGCTCACATGTGAGGTGACGGACTATCATTAGTTTTCGGGTGGTGAACACGATGTAATCTACACAGAATTCAAAATATATTACAACGTACATCTGAAAGCTATATCATCTTAGGATCCACTGTTACTGCAATAAAATAAAATAAAATAAAATAAAATAAAATAAAATAAAATAAAATAAAATAAAAAAGTGTAGGAGCCTCAAGAGGCTAACAGGCTTTTGAGAAGTTATTCCAGGGATTTTTATGGCTTAGCTCAGGGCGGCAGACACCAGCCTGAGACACAGCTGTGGCACAGCTACTAACTTCAACTAAACTGTATTCCGACTGGAGGGAAATCAAAACTACTGCAATCATAATTGATTGAAGGCTTCACTTTGTGCCAGATCCTGTGCCGACTGCTTTGCACCAACTGTCTCATTTAATCCTCACATCCAAAAGGCAGGTTACCGTTATTCTCCCCATTGTCAAGGTGAGGAGGCGGAAGCAGAAAGATGGCAATCTGCCTGGAATTCACAGAAGGATTCTCTAGGTCATGACATGACTTTTGGACAAGATTTCAAGGTTTAACACATTACAGCGCAGATGCAGATCCCAGTATCACAGAACGTGAAAAACACTGAGTCCTGCCAAATGTCTTAAAACACTAATTATGGATCCTCACAATCTCTTGGCCTGTTTTCTCAGATGAGGGAAAACCCAGCGTGAAAAACCGTTGATGAGATGTCTGCAGAGGAGGACTACGTCTGGTCTTTAAAGCCGGGACCTATCCCAGTAGATTCTGAGTCAGTGGGTCCAGAGTAGGCCTTGAGCGTCTCTGTTCTTTTCCAAAGCCCCACAGGCTACACTTCCGTGCCCTTGGAGTTGGGAAGTCCAGTCATGCCCTACATCGGGACGTTTCAGTCAACAACGGGGGTCCCATCAGATTAGTCCCATATGGCCTAGGTGTGTAGGAGGCTCTGCCATCCAGGTTTAGGAACTCCGTGGTGTTTGCACAGTCTCGAGATTGCCTGACCATGACACACTCCTCAGAACTCATCCCCACTGTTAAGCAAAGCATGACTATACCGCCTTGGATTCTCCACGGTCCCAGACCTGAACTGTTTAGATGACTGCACACGCAGAGGGCACCGTGTCTGAGGCAGAGAGCAGCTGGAATCACAAAAGCTCTCGACAGAGAGTCAAGGAAAGGCGTGCTCTGCTTACACGACTCTCTACTTTTCTCTGGGTCTGAACCATTTCCTAGCTAATCTGCTTTTGTTAACCGAGCAGCTTTGCCAAAAAAAAAAAAAAAGAAAAAACACAAAGTTACCAACAAACACTAAACAAACCAATATAAACAATACATATTAAATAAGCCTAACCCTACTATGCTACTGAAAAGGCTTTTATTTCCCTGGGATAATTTGGACAGCATTAGATTGTTTTACCAAGAGCAGCCAAGTCCAGGGAGATTATTTCTAATTCCACAGTGCTGCAGATGCGGTCAGTAGCAACTGCAAGCCGGAAAGGAAACAAAACAAAACAAAGTTGGGTGTAATCCATTCAAGTTCACACGTTTCACCAGGGACAGCCTCCAAGCCTTGAATAGTTAGGTATGCATTTAGCCATTTCTTTAGTCAACCACTACTAACGCCTGCTAAAGGCCAGACACTGCTCTAAGTACTTTACGGATATGAAATATCCTCTCACCTTTACACTCACCTATGGAGTGTGTATGATAATCATCCCCGTTTTACAGATCAGGAAACTGACACACAGAATGGTACAGTAACTTGCCTGAGTTCACACAGCCCGTAGGTGGCAGAGCCAGGACCCATGTGACAGAGTCTGGCTCCAGAGTCCACGTTCTGAATCACCACGCTTAGTCCCCAAAACCTAGAGAAAGCGCCAGCCTCAATCGAAAAGTTTTCTTTTCCCCACCCTACAGTCCCTACGCGGCGGCCCCAGTCTCCAGGGCATGCTTTCAGCTCCTCTGACAGGCCCTACTCCTCCCTTGCCCTGTCCCAACACTCTCCCGCCCAGGTCCTCCTTTTCTTTTAGGCATCTGCTCTCAGCTTCAACATCACTGCCTAAGTCACCAAGTCTAACAGGAAATGCCGTCTTTCTCAACACTCAACACAAAATTGCTTTTACGTATCTCCTAGGTAATTGGTGGCTGCCTGTCTGTCCTTTCCAACCAGGCTGTGAGGGCCAGTACGTCAAACAGCCTGTCAGTCTTGCTCACCAAGTGTCCAGACCACTGAACACGCACCGACCAGAGGAAAGGAAGGACTTGTCCCAAAGTCAACTCTCCAGACTTTCTGTGCAAGGAGGGAACGAACGGAGCACCCTCCAGCCTCACGCTTTCTCTTCCATGCTTTCAAGTGTGGGGCACATACCTCTGCTCACAACGCTCCCCGGACAGCCCCCACTGCACCCCTAACAGGTAGACTTCTGCACAGTCAAGGGCTTTGGAAAGCACTGGCTCTGCACACAAATCTTACGTGGCCCTCGACAGGCCACTGCCCCTGAACCGGCCTGAGCTTCAGGCCCACAACAGGCTTCGTGAAAACCCCAACGGAACGTAGCCTCGAAAAGAGGGAGACCCGCACTCCTCAGAACGCCTCGAGACCAGTGTCCTTATCGACTTCGCGTCTGTCCTTCCAAGAAGCCAAGACCACGGCTGGCGCTTCAGCGCCGACTCCCGGGCACCGCATGCCCAGGCTGGCCCCTGGGCAGGTGCCCGGCACACACCGCCCGTTCCACGAACGCCTCAAGCGCACGAAGAGACCCCCTCGCTCCCCGCGCCGCACAGCTGTCCCGCGACCTGACGGGCACCTCTCGGCGCACAAGCCTATTCCTCAGGGACACGCTCGCCTCCCACCAGCCCCCAGGCCCACGCCCACGCCCCCAGGTACCTCTCTCAGATGGAATCCTCTTCGCAGGCGCCCTGGTCGTCCGTGTCCGGCGAGCAGGAAGAGCGGGAGCTGAAGGACGGCCTCCTCAGGCTAGCGGCCGTGGCTGTGCACGGCCCGGGCTGCTGTGCCCAGCGGGGACGCGGAGCGCCGTCCACGGACGCCGGGGAACGGACGAGCCCGGCCCGGGAGAGAGCAGCACAGCGCGGCCGGACTCCGCCGGGCTCGGCTCTGGGCAGGCAGGCGCGGCTCGCCGACGCCTCCCACGCCTCCCAGGACGGCGGCCCAGCAGCCGCGCGCTCCTCTCCTCGCGCGCGCGCGCGCCGCCGCCCAGACGCTGCCCGGCCGTTGCCCCCCCCCCCTCCGGCGGTGGACTGCGGACAGCGACGGGGACACCCTCCTGGGAGAACTCCTGCGGCCCCGCCCACATGCTTGGGACCTTCGCGGAGCGGGAAGGTGCGCTGACAGGGACGCAGGGCCCCGCTACGCTCGCTCTCGGGAACTGCAGCCTCCTCCCTCGGCTTTCACTTGAATGTCACACCCGAAACCATGCAACGTCTACAAGCAAACATAGGCAGTGTGCTCTTTGACATCAGTCTTAGCAGCCTATTTTCAAGTACCACGTCTGACTGGGCAAGGGAAACAAAATACAAAATGAACAAACGGGACTACATCAAAGTCAAAAAACATCCTCTGCACGCAAAGGAAACCATCCACAAAACCAAAACACAACCTAACAACTGGGAGAAGATTCTTGCAAACCGTATATCGGATAAGGGGTTAATATCCAAAACACAGAAAGAACTCATACATCTCAACAGCAAAAAACATCAACAACCCAATTGAAAAGGCGGGCAAAAGATCTGAGCAGTGATTTCTCCAAAGAAGGTATACGGATGGCCAACAGGCATATGGAAAGGGACTCAACATCCTTAGCGATCAGAGAAATGCAAATCACAACTACAAGGAGATGTCCCCTTACTCTGGTCAGAATGGCTCTAATTAACAAGACAAGAGACAAGTGTCGGAGAGGATGTGCAGAGAAGGGAACTCTCCTGCACTGCTGGTGGGAGGGCAGACTGGTGCAGCCACTACGGAAAGCAGGATGGAGTATCCTCAGAAAACTAAGAACACATCTACCATATGTATGATCCAGCTAGCCCACTGCTGGCTATTCATCCAAAGAACTTGAAAACACCAATGCAGAGGGACACATGCACCCCTAGGCTCACTGCAGCATTATTCACAACAGCCAAAACTTGGAAGCAACCTAGGTGCCCATCAAGGGAAGAATGGATAAAGAAGATGTGGTATGTATACACAATGGAATGCCACTCGGCCCTAAGAAATGATGAGATCCGCCCATTTGTGACAACGTCGATGGACCTTGAGGGTATTATGTGAAGTGAAATAAATCAGAGGGACAAAGTCAAACACCGTGTGATCTCACTCATAAGGAGAAGATAAAAACAACGACAAACGCACACAGAGCAAAGGAGATTGCATTGGTGGTTACCATAGGGGGAGGGGGAGGGGAGAGAGCCAAAGGGGTGATGAGGCTCACATGTGAGGTGACGGACTATCATTAGTTTTCGGGTGGTGAACACGATGTAATCTACACAGAATTCAAAATATATTACAACGTACATCTGAAAGCCATATCATCTTAGGATCCACTGTTACTGCAATAAAATAAAATAAAATAAAAATGTGTAGGAGCCTCAAGAGGCTAACAGGCTTTTGAAAAGTTATTCCAGGGATTTTTATGGCTTAGCTCAGGGCGGCAGACACCAGCCTGAGACACAGCTGTGGCACAGCTACTAACTTCAACTAAACTGTATTCCGACTGGAGGGAAATCAAAACTACTGCAATCATAATTGATTGAAGGCTTCACTTTGTGCCAGATCCTGTGCCGACTGCTTTGCACCAACTGTCTCATTTAATCCTCACATCCAAAAGGCAGGTTACCGTTATTCTCCCCATTGTCAAGGTGAGGAGGCGGAAGCAGAAAGATGGCAATCTGCCTGGAATTCACAGAAGGATTCTCTAGGTCATGACATGACTTTTGGACAAGATTTCAAGGTTTAACACATTACAGCGCAGATGCAGATCCCAGTATCACAGAACGTGAAAAACACTGAGTCCTGCCAAATGTCTTAAAACACTAATTATGGATCCTCACAATCTCTTGGCCTGTTTTCTCAGATGAGGGAAAACCCAGCGTGAAAAACCGTTGATGAGATGTCTGCAGAGGAGGACTACGTCTGGTCTTTAAAGCCGGGACCTATCCCAGTAGATTCTGAGTCAGTGGGTCCAGAGTAGGCCTTGAGCGTCTCTGTTCTTTTCCAAAGCCCCACAGGCTACACTTCTGTGCCCTTGGAGTTGGGAAGTACAGTCATGCCCTACATCGGGACGTTTCAGTCAACAACGGGGGTCCCATCAGATTAGTCCCATATGGCCTAGGTGTGTAGGAGGCTCTGCCATCCAGGTTTAGGAACTCCGTGGTGTTTGCACAGTCTCGAGATTGCCTGACCATGACACACTCCTCAGAACTCATCCCCACTGTTAAGCAAAGCATGACTATACCGCCTTGGATTCTCCACGGTCCCAGACCTGAACTGTTTAGATGACTGCACACGCAGAGGGCACCGTGTCTGAGGCAGAGAGCAGCTGGAATCACAAAAGCTCTCGACAGAGAGTCAAGGAAAGGCGTGCTCTGCTTACACGACTCTCTACTTTTCTCTGGGTCTGAACCATTTCCTAGCTAATCTGCTTTTTTTAACCGAGCAGCTTTGCCAAAAAAAAAAAAAAAGAAAAAACACAAAGTTACCAACAAACACTAAACAAACCAATATAAACAATACATATTAAATAAGCCTAACCCTACTATGCTACTGAAAAGGCTTTTATTTCCCTGGGATAATTTGGACAGCATTAGATTGTTTTACCAAGAGCAGCCAAGTCCAGGGAGATTATTTCTAATTCCACAGTGCTGCAGATGCGGTCAGTAGCAACTGCAAGCCGGAAAGGAAACAAAACAAAACAAAGTTGGGTGTAATCCATTCAAGTTCACACGTTTCACCAGGGACAGCCTCCAAGCCTTGAATAGTTAGGTATGCATTTAGCCATTTCTTTAATCAACCACTACTAACGCCTGCTAAAGGCCAGACACTGCTCTAAGTACTTTACGGATATGAAATATCCTCTCACCTTTACACTCACCTATGGAGTGTGTATGATAATCATCCCCGTTTTACAGATCAGGAAACTGACACACAGAATGGTACAGTAACTTGCCCGAGTTCACACAGCCCGTAGGTGGCAGAGCCAGGACCCATGTGACAGAGTCTGGCTCCAGAGTCCACGTTCTGAATCACCACGCTTAGTCCCCAAAAACCTAGAGAAAGCGCCAGCCTCAATCGAAAAGTTTTCTTTTCCCCACCCTACAGTCCCTATGCGGCGGCCCCAGTCTCCAGGGCATGCTTTCAGCTCCTCTGACAGGCCCTACTCCTCCCTTGCCCTGTCCCAACACTCTCCCGCCCAGGTCCTCCTTTTCTTTTAGGCATCTGCTCTCAGCTTCAACATCACTGCCTAAGTCACCAAGTCTAACAGGAAATGCCGTCTTTCTCAACACTCAACACAAAATTGCTTTTACGTATCTCCTAGGTAATTGGTGGCTGCCTGTCTGTCCTTTCCAACCAGGCTGTGAGGGCCAGTACGTCAAACAGCCTGTCAGTCTTGCTCACCAAGTGTCCAGACCACTGAACACGCACCGACCAGAGGAAAGGAAGGACTTGTCCCAAAGTCAACTCTCCAGACTTTCTGTGCAAGGAGGGAACGAACGGAGCACCCTCCAGCCTCACGCTTTCTCTTCCATGCTTTCAAGTGTGGGGCACATACCTCTGCTCACAACGCTCCCCGGACAGCCCCCACTGCACCCCTAACAGGTAGACTTCTGCACAGTCAAGGGCTTTGGAAAGCACTGGCTCTGCACACAAATCTTACGTGGCCCTCGACAGGCCACTGCCCCTGAACCGGCCTGAGCTTCAGGCCCACAACAGGCTTCGTGAAAACCCCAACGGAACGTAGCCTCGAAAAGAGGGAGACCCGCACTCCTCAGAACGCCTCGAGACCAGTGTCCTTATCGACTTCGCGTCTGTCCTTCCAAGAAGCCAAGACCACGGCTGGCGCTTCAGCGCCCGACTCCCGGGCACCGCATGCCCAGGCTGGCCCCTGGGCAGGTGCCCGGCACACACCGCCCGTTCCACGAACGCCTCAAGCGCACGAAGAGACCCCCTCGCTCCCCGCGCCGCGCAGCTGTCCCGCGACCTGACGGGCACCTCTCGGCGCACAAGCCTATTCCTCAGGGACACGCTCGCCTCCCACCAGCCCCCAGGCCCACGCCCACGCCCCCCAGGTACCTCTCTCAGATGGAATCCTCTTCGCAGGCGCCCTGGTCGTCCGTGTCCGGCGAGCAGGAAGAGCGGGAGCTGAAGGACGGCCTCCTCAGGCTAGCGGCCGTGGCTGTGCACGGCCCGGGCTGCTGTGCCCAGCGGGGACGCGGAGCGCCGTCCACGGACGCCGGGGGAACGGACGAGCCCGGCCCGGGAGAGAGCAGCACAGCGCGGCCGGACTCCGCCGGGCTCGGCTCTGGGCAGGCAGGCGCGGCTCGCCGACGCCTCCCACGCCTCCCAGGACGGCGGCCCAGCAGCCGCGCGCTCCTCTCCTCTCCTCGCGCGCGCGCGCGCGCCGCCCAGACGCTGCCCGGCCGCGCCCCCCCCTCCGGCGGTGGACTGCGGACAGCGACGGGGACACCCTCCTGGGAGAACTCCTGCGGCCCCGCCCACATGCTTGGGACCTTCGCGGAGCGGGAAGGTGCGCTGACAGGGACGCAGGGCCCCGCTACGCTCGCTCTCGGGGAACTGCAGCCTCCTCCCTCGGCTTTCACTTGAATGTCACACCCGAAACCATGCAACGTCTACAAGCAAACATAGGCAGTGTGCTCTTTGACATCAGTCTTAGCAGCCTATTTTCAAGTACCACGTCTGACTGGGCAAGGGAAACAAAATACAAAATGAACAAACGGGACTACATCAAAGTCAAAAAACATCCTCTGCACGCAAAGGAAACCATCCACAAAACCAAAACACAACCTAACAACTGGGAGAAGATTCTTGCAAACCGTATATCGGATAAGGGGTTAATATCCAAAACACAGAAAGAACTCATACATCTCAACAGCAAAAAACATCAACAACCCAATTGAAAAGGCGGGCAAAAGATCTGAGCAGTGATTTCTCCAAAGAAGGTATACGGATGGCCAACAGGCATATGGAAAGGGACTCAACATCCTTAGCGATCAGAGAAATGCAAATCACAACTACAAGGAGATGTCCCCTTACTCTGCTCAGAATGGCTCTAATTAACAAGACAAGAGACAAGTGTCGGAGAGGATGTGCAGAGAAGGGAACTCTCCTGCACTGCTGGTGGGAGGGCAGACTGGTGCAGCCACTACGGAAAGCAGGATGGAGTATCCTCAGAAAACTAAGAACACATCTACCATATGTATGATCCAGCTAGCCCACTGCTGGCTATTCATCCAAAGAACTTGAAAACACCAATGCAGAGGGACACATGCACCCCTAGGCTCACTGCAGCATTATTCACAACAGCCAAAACTTGGAAGCAACCTAGGTGCCCATCAAGGGAAGAATGGATAAAGAAGATGTGGTATGTATACACAATGGAATGCCACTCGGCCCTAAGAAATGATGAGATCCGCCCATTTGTGACAACGTCGATGGACCTTGAGGGTATTATGTGAAGTGAAATAAATCAGAGGGACAAAGTCAAACACCGTGTGATCTCACTCATAAGGAGAAGATAAAAACAACGACAAACGCACACAGAGCAAAGGAGATTGCATTGGTGGTTACCATAGGGGGAGGGGGAGGGGAGAGAGCCAAAGGGGTGATGAGGCTCACATGTGAGGTGACGGACTATCATTAGTTTTCGGGTGGTGAACACGATGTAATCTACACAGAATTCAAAATATATTACAACGTACATCTGAAAGCTATATCATCTTAGGATCCACTGTTACTGCAATAAAATAAAATAAAATAAAATAAAATAAAATAAAATAAAAAAGTGTAGGAGCCTCAAGAGGCTAACAGGCTTTTGAAAAGTTATTCCAGGGATTTTTATGGCTTAGCTCAGGGCGGCAGACACCAGCCTGAGACACAGCTGTGGCACAGCTACTAACTTCAACTAAACTGTATTCCGACTGGAGGGAAATCAAAACTACTGCAATCATAATTTCTTGAAGGCTTCACTTTGTGCCAGATCCTGTGCCGACTGCTTTGCACCAACTGTCTCATTTAATCCTCACATCCAAAAGGCAGGTTACCGTTATTCTCCCCATTGTCAAGGTGAGGAGGCGGAAGCAGAAAGATGGCAATCTGCCTGGAATTCACAGAAGGATTCTCTAGGTCATGACATGACTTTTGGACAAGATTTCAAGGTTTAACACATTACAGCGCAGATGCAGATCCCAGTATCACAGAACGTGAAAAACACTGAGTCCTGCCAAATGTCTTAAAACACTAATTATGGATCCTCACAATCTCTTGGCCTGTTTTCTCAGATGAGGGAAAACCCAGCGTGAAAAACCGTTGATGAGATGTCTGCAGAGGAGGACTACGTCTGGTCTTTAAAGCCGGGACCTATCCCAGTAGATTCTGAGTCAGTGGGTCCAGAGTAGGCCTTGAGCGTCTCTGTTCTTTTCCAAAGCCCCACAGGCTACACTTCCGTGCCCTTGGAGTTGGGAAGTCCAGTCATGCCCTACATCGGGACGTTTCAGTCAACAACGGGGGTCCCATCAGATTAGTCCCATATGGCCTAGGTGTGTAGGAGGCTCTGCCATCCAGGTTTAGGAACTCCGTGGTGTTTGCACAGTCTCGAGATTGCCTGACCATGACACACTCCTCAGAACTCATCCCCACTGTTAAGCAAAGCATGACTATACCGCCTTGGATTCTCCACGGTCCCAGACCTGAACTGTTTAGATGACTGCACACGCAGAGGGCACCGTGTCTGAGGCAGAGAGCAGCTGGAATCACAAAAGCTCTCGACAGAGAGTCAAGGAAAGGCGTGCTCTGCTTACACGACTCTCTACTTTTCTCTGGGTCTGAACCATTTCCTAGCTAATCTGCTTTTTTTAACCGAGCAGCTTTGCCAAAAAAAAAAAAAAAAAAAAAAACACAAAGTTACCAACAAACACTAAACAAACCAATATAAACAATACATATTAAATAAGCCTAACCCTACTATGCTACTGAAAAGGCTTTTATTTCCCTGGGATAATTTGGACAGCATTAGATTGTTTGACCAAGAGCAGCCAAGTCCAGGGAGATTATTTCTAATTCCACAGTGCTGCAGATGCGGTCAGTAGCAACTGCAAGCCGGAAAGGAAACAAAACAAAGTTGGGTGTAATCCATTCCAGTTCACACGTTTCACCAGGGACAGCCTCCAAGCCTTGAATAGTTAGGTATGCATTTAGCCATTTCTTTAATCAACCACTACTAACGCCTGCTAAAGGCCAGACACTGCTCTAAGTACTTTACGGATATGAAATATCCTCTCACCTTTACACTCACCTATGGAGTGTGTATGATAATCATCCCCGTTTTACAGATCAGGAAACTGACACACAGAATGGTACAGTAACTTGCCCGAGTTCACACAGCCCGTAGGTGGCAGAGCCAGGACCCATGTGACAGAGTCTGGCTCCAGAGTCCACGTTCTGAATCACCACGCTTAGTCCCCAAAAACCTAGAGAAAGCGCCAGCCTCAATCGAAAAGTTTTCTTTTCCCCACCCTACAGTCCCTACGCGGCGGCCCCAGTCTCCAGGGCATGCTTTCAGCTCCTCTGACAGGCCCTACTCCTCCCTTGCCCTGTCCCAACACTCTCCCGCCCAGGTCCTCTTTTAGGCATCTGCTCTCAGCTTCAACATCACTGCCTAAGTCACCAAGTCTAACAGGAAATGCCGTCTTTCTCAACACTCAACACAAAATTGCTTTTACGTATCTCCTAGGTAATTGGTGGCTGCCTGTCTGTCCTTTCCAACCAGGCTGTGAGGGCCAGTACGTCAAACAGCCTGTCAGTCTTGCTCACCAAGTGTCCAGACCACTGAACACGCACCGACCAGAGGAAAGGAAGGACTTGTCCCAAAGTCAACTCTCCAGACTTTCTGTGCAAGGAGGGAACGAACGGAGCACCCTCCAGCCTCACGCTTTCTCTTCCATGCTTTCAAGTGTGGGGCACATACCTCTGCTCACAACGCTCCCCGGACAGCCCCCACTGCACCCCTAACAGGTAGACTTCTGCACAGTCAAGGGCTTTGGAAAGCACTGGCTCTGCACACAAATCTTACGTGGCCCTCGACAGGCCACTGCCCCTGAACCGGCCTGAGCTTCAGGCCCACAACAGGCTTCGTGAAAACCCCAACGGAACGTAGCCTCGAAAAGAGGAGACCCGCACTCCTCAGAACGCCCGAGACCAGTGTCCTTATCGACTTCGCGTCTGTCCTTCCAAGAAGCCAAGACCACGGCTGGCGCTTCAGCGCCGACTCCCGGGCACCGCATGCCCAGGCTGGCCCCTGGGCAGGTGCCCGGCACACACCGCCCGTTCCACGAACGCCTCAAGCGCACGAAGAGACCCCTCGCTCCCCGCGCCGCGCAGCTGTCCCGCGACCTGACGGGCACCTCTCGGCGCACAAGCCTATTCCTCAGGGACACGCTCGCCTCCCACCAGCCCCCAGGCCCACGCCCACGCCCCCCAGGTACCTCTCTCAGATGGAATCCTCTTCGCAGGCGCCCTGGTCGTCCGTGTCCGGCGAGCAGGAAGAGCGGGAGCTGAAGGACGGCCTCCTCAGGCTAGCGGCCGTGGCTGTGCACGGCCCGGGCTGCTGTGCCCAGCGGGGACGCGGAGCGCCGTCCACGGACGCCGGGGGAACGGACGAGCCCGGCCCGGGAGAGAGCAGCACAGCGCGGCCGGACTCCGCCGGGCTCGGCTCTGGGCAGGCAGGCGCGGCTCGCCGACGCCTCCCACGCCTCCCAGGACGGCGGCCCAGCAGCCGCGCGCTCCTCTCCTCTCCCCGCGCGCGCGCGCGCGCCGCCCAGACGCTGCCCGGCCGTTGCCCCCCCCCTCCGGCGGTGGACTGCGGACAGCGACGGGGACACCCTCCTGGGAGAACTCCTGCGGCCCCGCCCACATGCTTGGGACCTTCGCGGAGCGGGAAGGTGCGCTGACAGGGACGCAGGGTCCCCGCTACGCTCGCTCGGGGAACTGCAGCCTCCTCCCTCGGCTTTCACTTGAATGTCACACCCGAAACCATGCAACGTCTACAAGCAAACATAGGCAGTGTGCTCTTTGACATCAGTCTTAGCAGCCTATTTTCAAGTACCACGTCTGACTGGGCAAGGGAAACAAAATACAAAATGAACAAACGGGACTACATCAAAGTCAAAAAACATCCTCTGCACCGCAAAGGAAACCATCCACAAAACCAAAACACAACCTAACAACTGGGAGAAGATTCTTGCAAACCGTATATCGGATAAGGGGTTAATATCCAAAACACAGAAAGAACTCATACATCTCAACAGCAAAAAACATCAACAACCCAATTGAAAAGGCGGGCAAAAGATCTGAGCAGTGATTTCTCCAAAGAAGGTATACGGATGGCCAACAGGCATATGGAAAGGGACTCAACATCCTTAGCGATCAGAGAAATGCAAATCACAACTACAAGGAGATGTCCCCTTACTCTGGTCAGAATGGCTCTAATTAACAAGACAAGAGACAAGTGTCGGAGAGGATGTGCAGAGAAGGGAACTCTCCTGCACTGCTGGTGGGAGGGCAGACTGGTGCAGCCACTACGGAAAGCAGGATGGAGTATCCTCAGAAAACTAAGAACACATCTACCATATGTATGATCCAGCTAGCCCACTGCTGGCTATTCATCCAAAGAACTTGAAAACACCAATGCAGAGGGACACATGCACCCCTAGGCTCACTGCAGCATTATTCACAACAGCCAAAACTTGGAAGCAACCTAGGTGCCCATCAAGGGAAGAATGGATAAAGAAGATGTGGTATGTATACACAATGGAATGCCACTCGGCCCTAAGAAATGATGAGATCCGCCCATTTGTGACAACGTCGATGGACCTTGAGGGTATTATGTGAAGTGAAATAAATCAGAGGGACAAAGTCAAACACCGTGTGATCTCACTCATAAGGAGAAGATAAAAACAACGACAAACGCACACAGAGCAAAGGAGATTGCATTGGTGGTTACCATAGGGGGAGGGGGAGGGGAGAGAGCCAAAGGGGTGATGAGGCTCACATGTGAGGTGACGCACTATCATTAGTTTTCGGGTGGTGAACACGATGTAATCTACACAGAATTCAAAATATATTACAACGTACATCTGAAAGCTATATCATCTTAGGATCCACTGTTACTGCAATAAAATAAAATAAAATAAAATAAAATAAAATAAAATAAAAAAGTGTAGGAGCCTCAAGAGGCTAACAGGCTTTTGAAAAGTTATTCCAGGGATTTTTATGGCTTAGCTCAGGGCGGCAGACACCAGCCTGAGACACAGCTGTGGCACAGCTACTAACTTCAACTAAACTGTATTCCGACTGGAGGGAAATCAAAACTACTGCAATCATAATTTCTTGAAGGCTTCACTTTGTGCCAGATCCTGTGCCGACTGCTTTGCACCAACTGTCTCATTTAATCCTCACATCCAAAAGGCAGGTTACCGTTATTCTCCCCATTGTCAAGGTGAGGAGGCGGAAGCAGAAAGATGGCAATCTGCCTGGAATTCACAGAAGGATTCTCTAGGTCATGACATGACTTTTGGACAAGATTTCAAGGTTTAACACATTACAGCGCAGATGCAGATCCCAGTATCACAGAACGTGAAAAACACTGAGTCCTGCCAAATGTCTTAAAACACTAATTATGGATCCTCACAATCTCTTGGCCTGTTTTCTCAGATGAGGGAAAACCCAGCGTGAAAAACCGTTGATGAGATGTCTGCAGAGGAGGACTACGTCTGGTCTTTAAAGCCGGGACCTATCCCAGTAGATTCTGAGTCAGTGGGTCCAGAGTAGGCCTTGAGCGTCTCTGTTCTTTTCCAAAGCCCCACAGGCTACACTTCCGTGCCCTTGGAGTTGGGAAGTCCAGTCATGCCCTACATCGGGACGTTTCAGTCAACAACGGGGGTCCCATCAGATTAGTCCCATATGGCCTAGGTGTGTAGGAGGCTCTGCCATCCAGGTTTAGGAACTCCGTGGTGTTTGCACAGTCTCGAGATTGCCTGACCATGACACACTCCTCAGAACTCATCCCCACTGTTAAGCAAAGCATGACTATACCGCCTTGGATTCTCCACGGTCCCAGACCTGAACTGTTTAGATGACTGCACACGCAGAGGGCACCGTGTCTGAGGCAGAGAGCAGCTGGAATCACAAAAGCTCTCGACAGAGAGTCAAGGAAAGGCGTGCTCTGCTTACACGACTCTCTACTTTTCTCTGGGTCTGAACCATTTCCTAGCTAATCTGCTTTTTTTAACCGAGCAGCTTTGCCAAAAAAAAAAAAGAAAGAAAAAACACAAAGTTACCAACAAACACTAAACAAACCAATATAAACAATACATATTAAATAAGCCTAACCCTACTATGCTACTGAAAAGGCTTTTATTTCCCTGGGATAATTTGGACAGCATTAGATTGTTTTACCAAGAGCAGCCAAGTCCAGGGAGATTATTTCTAATTCCACAGTGCTGCAGATGCGGTCAGTAGCAACTGCAAGCCGGAAAGGAAACAAAACAAAACAAAGTTGGGTGTAATCCATTCAAGTTCACACGTTTCACCAGGGACAGCCTCCAAGCCTTGAATAGTTAGGTATGCATTTAGCCATTTCTTTAATCAACCACTACTAACGCCTGCTAAAGGCCAGACACTGCTCTAAGTACTTTACGGATATGAAATATCCTCTCACCTTTACACTCACCTATGGAGTGTGTATGATAATCATCCCCGTTTTACAGATCAGGAAACTGACACACAGAATGGTACAGTAACTTGCCCGAGTTCACACAGCCCGTAGGTGGCAGAGCCAGGACCCATGTGACAGAGTCTGGCTCCAGAGTCCACGTTCTGAATCACCACGCTTAGTCCCCAAAAACCTAGAGAAAGCGCCAGCCTCAATCGAAAAGTTTTCTTTTCCCCACCCTACAGTCCCTACGCGGCGGCCCCAGTCTCCAGGGCATGCTTTCAGCTCCTCTGACAGGCCCTACTCCTCCCTTGCCCTGTCCCAACACTCTCCCGCCCAGGTCCTCCTTTTCTTTTAGGCATCTGCTCTCAGCTTCAACATCACTGCCTAAGTCACCAAGTCTAACAGGAAATGCCGTCTTTCTCAACACTCAACACAAAATTGCTTTTACGTATCTCCTAGGTAATTGGTGGCTGCCTGTCTGTCCTTTCCAACCAGGCTGTGAGGGCCAGTACGTCAAACAGCCTGTCAGTCTTGCTCACCAAGTGTCCAGACCACTGAACACGCACCGACCAGAGGAAAGGAAGGACTTGTCCCAAAGTCAACTCTCCAGACTTTCTGTGCAAGGAGGGAACGAACGGAGCACCCTCCAGCCTCACGCTTTCTCTTCCATGCTTTCAAGTGTGGGGCACATACCTCTGCTCACAACGCTCCCCGGACAGCCCCCACTGCACCCCTAACAGGTAGACTTCTGCACAGTCAAGGGCTTTGGAAAGCACTGGCTCTGCACACAAATCTTACGTGGCCCTCGACAGGCCACTGCCCCTGAACCGGCCTGAGCTTCAGGCCCACAACAGGCTTCGTGAAAACCCCAACGGAACGTAGCCTCGAAAAGAGGGAGACCCGCACTCCTCAGAACGCCTCGAGACCAGTGTCCTTATCGACTTCGCGTCTGTCCTTCCAAGAAGCCAAGACCACGGCTGGCGCTTCAGCGCCCGACTCCCGGGCACCGCATGCCCAGGCTGGCCCCTGGGCAGGTGCCCGGCACACACCGCCCGTTCCACGAACGCCTCAAGCGCACGAAGAGACCCCCTCGCTCCCCGCGCCGCGCAGCTGTCCCGCGACCTGACGGGCACCTCTCGGCGCACAAGCCTATTCCTCAGGGACACGCTCGCCTCCCACCAGCCCCCAGGCCCACGCCCACGCCCCCCAGGTACCTCTCTCAGATGGAATCCTCTTCGCAGGCGCCCTGGTCGTCCGTGTCCGGCGAGCAGGAAGAGCGGGAGCTGAAGGACGGCCTCCTCAGGCTAGCGGCCGTGGCTGTGCACGGCCCGGGCTGCTGTGCCCAGCGGGGACGCGGAGCGCCGTCCACGGACGCCGGGGAACGGACGAGCCCGGCCCGGGAGAGAGCAGCACAGCGCGGCCGGACTCCGCCGGGCTCGGCTCTGGGCAGGCAGGCGCGGCTCGCCGACGCCTCCCACGCCTCCCAGGACGGCGGCCCAGCAGCCGCGCGCTCCTCTCCTCTCCTCGCGCGCGCGCGCGCCGCCGCCCAGACGCTGCCCGGCCGTTGCCCCGCCCCTCCGGCGGTGGACTGCGGACAGCGACGGGGACACCCTCCTGGGAGAACTCCTGCGGCCCCGCCCACATGCTTGGGACCTTCGCGGAGCGGGAAGGTGCGCTGACAGGGACGCAGGGTCCCCGCTACGCTCGCTCTCGGGGAACTGCAGCCTCCTCCCTCGGCTTTCACTTGAATGTCACACCCGAAACCATGCAACGTCTACAAGCAAACATAGGCAGTGTGCTCTTTGACATCAGTCTTAGCAGCCTATTTTCAAGTACCACGTCTGACTGGGCAAGGGAAACAAAATACAAAATGAACAAACGGGACTACATCAAAGTCAAAAAACATCCTCTGCACCGCAAAGGAAACCATCCACAAAACCAAAACACAACCTAACAACTGGGAGAAGATTCTTGCAAACCGTATATCGGATAAGGGGTTAATATCCAAAACACAGAAAGAACTCATACATCTCAACAGCAAAAAACATCAACAACCCAATTGAAAAGGCGGGCAAAAGATCTGAGCAGTGATTTCTCCAAAGAAGGTATACGGATGGCCAACAGGCATATGGAAAGGGACTCAACATCCTTAGCGATCAGAGAAATGCAAATCACAACTACAAGGAGATGTCCCCTTACTCTGGTCAGAATGGCTCTAATTAACAAGACAAGAGACAAGTGTCGGAGAGGATGTGCAGAGAAGGGAACTCTCCTGCACTGCTGGTGGGAGGGCAGACTGGTGCAGCCACTACGGAAAGCAGGATGGAGTATCCTCAGAAAACTAAGAATACATCTACCATATGTATGATCCAGCTAGCCCACTGCTGGCTATTCATCCAAAGAACTTGAAAACACCAATGCAGAGGGACACATGCACCCCTAGGCTCACTGCAGCATTATTCACAACAGCCAAAACTTGGAAGCAACCTAGGTGCCCATCAAGGGAAGAATGGATAAAGAAGATGTGGTATGTATACACAATGGAATGCCACTCGGCCCTAAGAAATGATGAGATCCGCCCATTTGTGACAACGTCGATGGACCTTGAGGGTATTATGTGAAGTGAAATAAATCAGAGGGACAAAGTCAAACACCGTGTGATCTCACTCATAAGGAGAAGATAAAAACAACGACAAACGCACACAGAGCAAAGGAGATTGCATTGGTGGTTACCATAGGGGGAGGGGGAGGGGAGAGAGCCAAAGGGGTGATGAGGCTCACATGTGAGGTGACGGACTATCATTAGTTTTCGGGTGGTGAACACGATGTAATCTACACAGAATTCAAAATATATTACAACGTACATCTGAAAGCTATATCATCTTAGGATCCACTGTTACTGCAATAAAATAAAATAAAATAAAATAAAATAAAATAAAATAAAATAAAAAAGTGTAGGAGCCTCAAGAGGCTAACAGGCTTTTGAAAAGTTATTCCAGGGATTTTTATGGCTTAGCTCAGGGCGGCAGACACCAGCCTGAGACACAGCTGTGGCACAGCTACTAACTTCAACTAAACTGTATTCCGACTGGAGGGAAATCAAAACTACTGCAATCATAATTGATTGAAGGCTTCACTTTGTGCCAGATCCTGTGCCGACTGCTTTGCACCAACTGTCTCATTTAATCCTCACATCCAAAAGGCAGGTTACCGTTATTCTCCCCATTGTCAAGGTGAGGAGGCGGAAGCAGAAAGATGGCAATCTGCCTGGAATTCACAGAAGGATTCTCTAGGTCATGACATGACTTTTGGACAAGATTTCAAGGTTTAACACATTACAGCGCAGATGCAGATCCCAGTATCACAGAACGTGAAAAACACTGAGTCCTGCCAAATGTCTTAAAACACTAATTATGGATCCTCACAATCTCTTGGCCTGTTTTCTCAGATGAGGGAAAACCCAGCGTGAAAAACCGTTGATGAGATGTCTGCAGAGGAGGACTACGTCTGGTCTTTAAAGCCGGGACCTATCCCAGTAGATTCTGAGTCAGTGGGTCCAGAGTAGGCCTTGAGCGTCTCTGTTCTTTTCCAAAGCCCCACAGGCTACACTTCCGTGCCCTTGGAGTTGGGAAGTCCAGTCATGCCCTACATCGGGACGTTTCAGTCAACAACGGGGGTCCCATCAGATTAGTCCCATATGGCCTAGGTGTGTAGGAGGCTCTGCCATCCAGGTTTAGGAACTCCGTGGTGTTTGCACAGTCTCGAGATTGCCTGACCATGACACACTCCTCAGAACTCATCCCCACTGTTAAGCAAAGCATGACTATACCGCCTTGGATTCTCCACGGTCCCAGACCTGAACTGTTTAGATGACTGCACACGCAGAGGGCACCGTGTCTGAGGCAGAGAGCAGCTGGAATCACAAAAGCTCTCGACAGAGAGTCAAGGAAAGGCGTGCTCTGCTTACACGACTCTCTACTTTTCTCTGGGTCTGAACCATTTCCTAGCTAATCTGCTTTTTTTAACCGAGCAGCTTTGCCAAAAAAAAAAAAAAAGAAAAAACACAAAGTTACCAACAAACACTAAACAAACCAATATAAACAATACATATTAAATAAGCCTAACCCTACTATGCTACTGAAAAGGCTTTTATTTCCCTGGGATAATTTGGACAGCATTAGATTGTTTGACCAAGAGCAGCCAAGTCCAGGGAGATTATTTCTAATTCCACAGTGCTGCAGATGCGGTCAGTAGCAACTGCAAGCCGGAAAGGAAACAAAACAAAGTTGGGTGTAATCCATTCAAGTTCACACGTTTCACCAGGGACAGCCTCCAAGCCTTGAATAGTTAGGTATGCATTTAGCCATTTCTTTAATCAACCACTACTAACGCCTGCTAAAGGCCAGACACTGCTCTAAGTACTTTACGGATATGAAATATCCTCTCACCTTTACACTCACCTATGGAGTGTGTATGATAATCATCCCCGTTTTACAGATCAGGAAACTGACACACAGAATGGTACAGTAACTTGCCCGAGTTCACACAGCCCGTAGGTGGCAGAGCCAGGACCCATGTGACAGAGTCTGGCTCCAGAGTCCACGTTCTGAATCACCACGCTTAGTCCCCAAAAACCTAGAGAAAGCGCCAGCCTCAATCGAAAAGTTTTCTTTTCCCCACCCTACAGTCCCTACGCGGCGGCCCCAGTCTCCAGGGCATGCTTTCAGCTCCTCTGACAGGCCCTACTCCTCCCTTGCCCTGTCCCAACACTCTCCCGCCCAGGTCCTCCTTTTCTTTTAGGCATCTGCTCTCAGCTTCAACATCACTGCCTAAGTCACCAAGTCTAACAGGAAATGCCGTCTTTCTCAACACTCAACACAAAATTGCTTTTACGTATCTCCTAGGTAATTGGTGGCTGCCTGTCTGTCCTTTCCAACCAGGCTGTGAGGGCCAGTACGTCAAACAGCCTGTCAGTCTTGCTCACCAAGTGTCCAGACCACTGAACACGCACCGACCAGAGGAAAGGAAGGACTTGTCCCAAAGTCAACTCTCCAGACTTTCTGTGCAAGGAGGGAACGAACGGAGCACCCTCCAGCCTCACGCTTTCTCTTCCATGCTTTCAAGTGTGGGGCACATACCTCTGCTCACAACGCTCCCCGGACAGCCCCCACTGCACCCCTAACAGGTAGACTTCTGCACAGTCAAGGGCTTTGGAAAGCACTGGCTCTGCACACAAATCTTACGTGGCCCTCGACAGGCCACTGCCCCTGAACCGGCCTGAGCTTCAGGCCCACAACAGGCTTCGTGAAAACCCCAACGGAACGTAGCCTCGAAAAGAGGGAGACCCGCACTCCTCAGAACGCCTCGAGACCAGTGTCCTTATCGACTTCGCGTCTGTCCTTCCAAGAAGCCAAGACCACGGCTGGCGCTTCAGCGCCCGACTCCCGGGCACCGCATGCCCAGGCTGGCCCCTGGGCAGGTGCCCGGCACACACCGCCCGTTCCACGAACGCCTCAAGCGCACGAAGAGACCCCCTCGCTCCCCGCGCCGCGCAGCTGTCCCGCGACCTGACGGGCACCTCTCGGCGCACAAGCCTATTCCTCAGGGACACGCTCGCCTCCCACCAGCCCCCAGGCCCACGCCCACGCCCCCCAGGTACCTCTCTCAGATGGAATCCTCTTCGCAGGCGCCCTGGTCGTCCGTGTCCGGCGAGCAGGAAGAGCGGGAGCTGAAGGACGGCCTCCTCAGGCTAGCGGCCGTGGCTGTGCACGGCCCGGGCTGCTGTGCCCAGCGGGGACGCGGAGCGCCGTCCACGGACGCCGGGGGAACGGACGAGCCCGGCCCGGGAGAGAGCAGCACAGCGCGGCCGGACTCCGCCGGGCTCGGCTCTGGGCAGGCAGGCGCGGCTCGCCGACGCCTCCCACGCCTCCCAGGACGGCGGCCCAGCAGCCGCGCGCTCCTCTCCTCTCCCCGCGCGCGCGCGCGCGCCGCCGCCCAGACGCTGCCCGGCCGTTGCCCCGCCCCCCTCTGGCGGTGGACTGCGGACAGCGACGGGGACACCCTCCTGGGAGAACTCCTGCGGCCCCGCCCACATGCTTGGGACCTTCGCGGAGCGGGAAGGTGCGCTGACAGGGACGCAGGGTCCCCGCTACGCTCGCTCTCGGGGAACTGCAGCCTCCTCCTCGGCTTTCACTTGAATGTCACACCCGAAACCATGCAACGTCTACAAGCAAACATAGGCAGTGTGCTCTTTGACATCAGTCTTAGCAGCCTATTTTCAAGTACCACGTCTGACTGGGCAAGGGAAACAAAATACAAAATGAACAAACGGGACTACATCAAAGTCAAAAAACATCCTCTGCACCGCAAAGGAAACCATCCACAAAACCAAAACACAACCTAACAACTGGGAGAAGATTCTTGCAAACCGTATATCGGATAAGGGGTTAATATCCAAAACACAGAAAGAACTCATACATCTCAACAGCAAAAAACATCAACAACCCAATTGAAAAGGCGGGCAAAAGATCTGAGCAGTGATTTCTCCAAAGAAGGTATACGGATGGCCAACAGGCATATGGAAAGGGACTCAACATCCTTAGCGATCAGAGAAATGCAAATCACAACTACAAGGAGATGTCCCCTTACTCTGCTCAGAATGGCTCTAATTAACAAGACAAGAGACAAGTGTCGGAGAGGATGTGCAGAGAAGGGAACTCTCCTGCACTGCTGGTGGGAGGGCAGACTGGTGCAGCCACTACGGAAAGCAGGATGGAGTATCCTCAGAAAACTAAGAACACATCTACCATATGTATGATCCAGCTAGCCCACTGCTGGCTATTCATCCAAAGAACTTGAAAACACCAATGCAGAGGGACACATGCACCCCTAGGCTCACTGCAGCATTATTCACAACAGCCAAAACTTGGAAGCAACCTAGGTGCCCATCAAGGGAAGAATGGATAAAGAAGATGTGGTATGTATACACAATGGAATGCCACTCGGCCCTAAGAAATGATGAGATCCGCCCATTTGTGACAACGTCGATGGACCTTGAGGGTATTATGTGAAGTGAAATAAATCAGAGGGACAAAGTCAAACACCGTGTGATCTCACTCATAAGGAGAAGATAAAAACAACGACAAACGCACACAGAGCAAAGGAGATTGCATTGGTGGTTACCATAGGGGGAGGGGGAGGGGAGAGAGCCAAAGGGGTGATGAGGCTCACATGTGAGGTGACGGACTATCATTAGTTTTCGGGTGGTGAACACGATGTAATCTACACAGAATTCAAAATATATTACAACGTACATCTGAAAGCTATATCATCTTAGGATCCACTGTTACTGCAATAAAATAAAATAAAATAAAATAAAATAAAATAAAATAAAAAAGTGTAGGAGCCTCAAGAGGCTAACAGGCTTTTGAAAAGTTATTCCAGGGATTTTTATGGCTTAGCTCAGGGCGGCAGACACCAGCCTGAGACACAGCTGTGGCACAGCTACTAACTTCAACTAAACTGTATTCCGACTGGAGGGAAATCAAAACTACTGCAATCATAATTTCTTGAAGGCTTCACTTTGTGCCAGATCCTGTGCCGACTGCTTTGCACCAACTGTCTCATTTAATCCTCACATCCAAAAGGCAGGTTACCGTTATTCTCCCCATTGTCAAGGTGAGGAGGCGGAAGCAGAAAGATGGCAATCTGCCTGGAATTCACAGAAGGATTCTCTAGGTCATGACATGACTTTTGGACAAGATTTCAAGGTTTAACACATTACAGCGCAGATGCAGATCCCAGTATCACAGAACGTGAAAAACACTGAGTCCTGCCAAATGTCTTAAAACACTAATTATGGATCCTCACAATCTCTTGGCCTGTTTTCTCAGATGAGGGAAAACCCAGCGTGAAAAACCGTTGATGAGATGTCTGCAGAGGAGGACTACGTCTGGTCTTTAAAGCCGGGACCTATCCCAGTAGATTCTGAGTCAGTGGGTCCAGAGTAGGCCTTGAGCGTCTCTGTTCTTTTCCAAAGCCCCACAGGCTACACTTCCGTGCCCTTGGAGTTGGGAAGTCCAGTCATGCCCTACATCGGGACGTTTCAGTCAACAACGGGGGTCCCATCAGATTAGTCCCATATGGCCTAGGTGTGTAGGAGGCTCTGCCATCCAGGTTTAGGAACTCCGTGGTGTTTGCACAGTCTCGAGATTGCCTGACCATGACACACTCCTCAGAACTCATCCCCACTGTTAAGCAAAGCATGACTATACCGCCTTGGATTCTCCACGGTCCCAGACCTGAACTGTTTAGATGACTGCACACGCAGAGGGCACCGTGTCTGAGGCAGAGAGCAGCTGGAATCACAAAAGCTCTCGACAGAGAGTCAAGGAAAGGCGTGCTCTGCTTACACGGCTCTCTACTTTTCTCTGGGTCTGAACCATTTCCTAGCTAATCTGCTTTTGTTAACCGAGCAGCTTTGCCAAAAAAAAAAAGAAAGAAAAAACACAAAGTTACCAACAAACACTAAACAAACCAATATAAACAATACATATTAAATAAGCCTAACCCTACTATGCTACTGAAAAGGCTTTTATTTCCCTGGGATAATTTGGACAGCATTAGATTGTTTTACCAAGAGCAGCCAAGTCCAGGGAGATTATTTCTAATTCCACAGTGCTGCAGATGCGGTCAGTAGCAACTGCAAGCCGGAAAGGAAACAAAACAAAACAAAGTTGGGTGTAATCCATTCAAGTTCACACGTTTCACCAGGGACAGCCTCCAAGCCTTGAATAGTTAGGTATGCATTTAGCCATTTCTTTAATCAACCACTACTAACGCCTGCTAAAGGCCAGACACTGCTCTAAGTACTTTACGGATATGAAATATCCTCTCACCTTTACACTCACCTATGGAGTGTGTATGATAATCATCCCCGTTTTACAGATCAGGAAACTGACACACAGAATGGTACAGTAACTTGCCCGAGTTCACACAGCCCGTAGGTGGCAGAGCCAGGACCCATGTGACAGAGTCTGGCTCCAGAGTCCACGTTCTGAATCACCACGCTTAGTCCCCAAAACCTAGAGAAAGCGCCAGCCTCAATCGAAAAGTTTTCTTTTCCCCACCCTACAGTCCCTACGCGGCGGCCCCAGTCTCCAGGGCATGCTTTCAGCTCCTCTGACAGGCCCTACTCCTCCCTTGCCCTGTCCCAACACTCTCCCGCCCAGGTCCTCCTTTTCTTTTAGGCATCTGCTCTCAGCTTCAACATCACTGCCTAAGTCACCAAGTCTAACAGGAAATGCCGTCTTTCTCAACACTCAACACAAAATTGCTTTTACGTATCTCCTAGGTAATTGGTGGCTGCCTGTCTGTCCTTTCCAACCAGGCTGTGAGGGCCAGTACGTCAAACAGCCTGTCAGTCTTGCTCACCAAGTGTCCAGACCACTGAACACGCACCGACCAGAGGAAAGGAAGGACTTGTCCCAAAGTCAACTCTCCAGACTTTCTGTGCAAGGAGGGAACGAACGGAGCACCCTCCAGCCTCACGCTTTCTCTTCCATGCTTTCAAGTGTGGGGCACATACCTCTGCTCACAACGCTCCCCGGACAGCCCCCACTGCACCCCTAACAGGTAGACTTCTGCACAGTCAAGGGCTTTGGAAAGCACTGGCTCTGCACACAAATCTTACGTGGCCCTCGACAGGCCACTGCCCCTGAACCGGCCTGAGCTTCAGGCCCACAACAGGCTTCGTGAAAACCCCAACGGAACGTAGCCTCGAAAAGAGGGAGACCCGCACTCCTCAGAACGCCTCGAGACCAGTGTCCTTATCGACTTCGCGTCTGTCCTTCCAAGAAGCCAAGACCACGGCTGGCGCTTCAGCGCCGACTCCCGGGCACCGCATGCCCAGGCTGGCCCCTGGGCAGGTGCCCGGCACACACCGCCCGTTCCACGAACGCCTCAAGCGCACGAAGAGACCCCCTCGCTCCCCGCGCCGCGCAGCTGTCCCGCGACCTGACGGGCACCTCTCGGCGCACAAGCCTATTCCTCAGGGACACGCTCGCCTCCCACCAGCCCCCAGGCCCACGCCCACGCCCCCCAGGTACCTCTCTCAGATGGAATCCTCTTCGCAGGCGCCCTGGTCGTCCGTGTCCGGCGAGCAGGAAGAGCGGGAGCTGAAGGACGGCCTCCTCAGGCTAGCGGCCGTGGCTGTGCACGGCCCGGGCTGCTGTGCCCAGCGGGGACGCGGAGCGCCGTCCACGGACGCCGGGGGAACGGACGAGCCCGGCCCGGGAGAGAGCAGCACAGCGCGGCCGGACTCCGCCGGGCTCGGCTCTGGGCAGGCAGGCGCGGCTCGCCGACGCCTCCCACGCCTCCCAGGACGGCGGCCCAGCAGCCGCGCGCTCCTCTCCTCTCCCCGCGCGCGCGCGCGCGCCGCCGCCCAGACGCTGCCCGGCCGTTGCCCCCCCCCCCTCCGGCGGTGGACTGCGGACAGCGACGGGGACACCCTCCTGGGAGAACTCCTGCGGCCCCGCCCACATGCTTGGGACCTTCGCGGAGCGGGAAGGTGCGCTGACAGGGACGCAGGGGTCCCCGCCGCTCTCGGGGAACTGCAGCCTCCTCCCTCGGCTTTCACTTGAATGTCACACCCGAAACCATGCAACGTCTACAAGCAAACATAGGCAGTGTGCTCTTTGACATCAGTCTTAGCAGCCTATTTTCAAGTACCACGTCTGACTGGGCAAGGGAAACAAAATACAAAATGAACAAACGGGACTACATCAAAGTCAAAAAACATCCTCTGCACCGCAAAGGAAACCATCCACAAAACCAAAACACAACCTAACAACTGGGAGAAGATTCTTGCAAACCGTATATCGGATAAGGGGTTAATATCCAAAACACAGAAAGAACTCATACATCTCAACAGCAAAAAACATCAACAACCCAATTGAAAAGGCGGGCAAAAGATCTGAGCAGTGATTTCTCCAAAGAAGGTATACGGATGGCCAACAGGCATATGGAAAGGGACTCAACATCCTTAGCGATCAGAGAAATGCAAATCACAACTACAAGGAGATGTCCCCTTACTCTGCTCAGAATGGCTCTAATTAACAAGACAAGAGACAAGTGTCGGAGAGGATGTGCAGAGAAGGGAACTCTCCTGCACTGCTGGTGGGAGGGCAGACTGGTGCAGCCACTACGGAAAGCAGGATGGAGTATCCTCAGAAAACTAAGAATACATCTACCATATGTATGATCCAGCTAGCCCACTGCTGGCTATTCATCCAAAGAACTTGAAAACACCAATGCAGAGGGACACATGCACCCCTAGGCTCACTGCAGCATTATTCACAACAGCCAAAACTTGGAAGCAACCTAGGTGCCCATCAAGGGAAGAATGGATAAAGAAGATGTGGTATGTATACACAATGGAATGCCACTCGGCCCTAAGAAATGATGAGATCCGCCCATTTGTGACAACGTCGATGGACCTTGAGGGTATTATGTGAAGTGAAATAAATCAGAGGGACAAAGTCAAACACCGTGTGATCTCACTCATAAGGAGAAGATAAAAACAACGACAAACGCACACAGAGCAAAGGAGATTGCATTGGTGGTTACCATAGGGGGAGGGGGAGGGGAGAGAGCCAAAGGGGTGATGAGGCTCACATGTGAGGTGACGGACTATCATTAGTTTTCGGGTGGTGAACACGATGTAATCTACACAGAATTCAAAATATATTACAACGTACATCTGAAAGCTATATCATCTTAGGATCCACTGTTACTGCAATAAAATAAAATAAAATAAAATAAAATAAAATAAAATAAAATAAAATAAAAAGTGTAGGAGCCTCAAGAGGCTAACAGGCTTTTGAAAAGTTATTCCAGGGATTTTTATGGCTTAGCTCAGGGCGGCAGACACCAGCCTGAGACACAGCTGTGGCACAGCTACTAACTTCAACTAAACTGTATTCCGACTGGAGGGAAATCAAAACTACTGCAATCATAATTTCTTGAAGGCTTCACTTTGTGCCAGATCCTGTGCCGACTGCTTTGCACCAACTGTCTCATTTAATCCTCACATCCAAAAGGCAGGTTACCGTTATTCTCCCCATTGTCAAGGTGAGGAGGCGGAAGCAGAAAGATGGCAATCTGCCTGGAATTCACAGAAGGATTCTCTAGGTCATGACATGACTTTTGGACAAGATTTCAAGGTTTAACACATTACAGTGCAGATGCAGATCCCAGTATCACAGAACGTGAAAAACACTGAGTCCTGCCAAATGTCTTAAAACACTAATTATGGATCCTCACAATCTCTTGGCCTGTTTTCTCAGATGAGGGAAAACCCAGCGTGAAAAACCGTTGATGAGATGTCTGCAGAGGAGGACTACGTCTGGTCTTTAAAGCCGGGACCTATCCCAGTAGATTCTGAGTCAGTGGGTCCAGAGTAGGCCTTGAGCGTCTCTGTTCTTTTCCAAAGCCCCACAGGCTACACTTCCGTGCCCTTGGAGTTGGGAAGTACAGTCATGCCCTACATCGGGACGTTTCAGTCAACAACGGGGGTCCCATCAGATTAGTCCCATATGGCCTAGGTGTGTAGGAGGCTCTGCCATCCAGGTTTAGGAACTCCGTGGTGTTTGCTCAGTCTCGAGATTGCCTGACCATGACACACTCCTCAGAACTCATCCCCACTGTTAAGCAAAGCATGACTATACCGCCTTGGATTCTCCACGGTCCCAGACCTGAACTGTTTAGATGACTGCACACGCAGAGGGCACCGTGTCTGAGGCAGAGAGCAGCTGGAATCACAAAAGCTCTCGACAGAGAGTCAAGGAAAGGCGTGCTCTGCTTACACGACTCTCTACTTTTCTCTGGGTCTGAACCATTTCCTAGCTAATCTGCTTTTTTTAACCGAGCAGCTTTGCCAAAAAAAAAAAAAAGAAAAAACACAAAGTTACCAACAAACACTAAACAAACCAATATAAACAATACATATTAAATAAGCCTAACCCTACTATGCTACTGAAAAGGCTTTTATTTCCCTGGGATAATTTGGACAGCATTAGATTGTTTTACCAAGAGCAGCCAAGTCCAGGGAGATTATTTCTAATTCCACAGTGCTGCAGATGCGGTCAGTAGCAACTTCAAGCCGGAAAGGAAACAAAACAAAGTTGGGTGTAATCCATTCAAGTTCAGACGTTTCACCAGGGACAGCCTCCAAGCCTTGAATAGTTAGGTATGCATTTAGCCATTTCTTTAGTCAACCACTACTAACGCCTGCTAAAGGCCAGACACTGCTCTAAGTACTTTACGGATATGAAATATCCTCTCACCTTTACACTCACCTATGGAGTGTGTATGATAATCATCCCCGTTTTACAGATCAGGAAACTGACACACAGAATGGTACACTAACTTGCCCAAGTTCACACAGCCCGTAGGTGGCAGAGCCAGGACCCATGTGACAGAGTCTGGCTCCAGAGTCCACGTTCTGAATCACCACGCTTAGTCCCCAAAACCTAGAGAAAGCGCCAGCCTCAATCGAAAAGTTTTCTTTTCCCCACCCTACAGTCCCTACGCGGCGGCCCCAGTCTCCAGGGCATGCTTTCAGCTCCTCTGACAGGCCCTACTCCTCCCTTGCCCTGTCCCAACACTCTCCCGCCCAGGTCCTCCTTTTCTTTTAGGCATCTGCTCTCAGCTTCAACATCACTGCCTAAGTCACCAAGTCTAACAGGAAATGCCGTCTTTCTCAACACTCAACACAAAATTGCTTTTACGTATCTCCTAGGTAATTGGTGGCTGCCTGTCTGTCCTTTCCAACCAGGCTGTGAGGGCCAGTACGTCAAACAGCCTGTCAGTCTTGCTCACCAAGTGTCCAGACCACTGAACACGCACCGACCAGAGGAAAGGAAGGACTTGTCCCAAAGTCAACTCTCCAGACTTTCTGTGCAAGGAGGGAACGAACGGAGCACCCTCCAGCCTCACGCTTTCTCTTCCATGCTTTCAAGTGTGGGGCACATACCTCTGCTCACAACGCTCCCCGGACAGCCCCCACTGCACCCCTAACAGGTAGACTTCTGCACAGTCAAGGGCTTTGGAAAGCACTGGCTCTGCACACAAATCTTACGTGGCCCTCGACAGGCCACTGCCCCTGAACCGGCCTGAGCTTCAGGCCCACAACAGGCTTCGTGAAAACCCCAACGGAACGTAGCCTCGAAAAGAGGGAGACCCGCACTCCTCAGAACGCCTCGAGACCAGTGTCCTTATCGACTTCGCGTCTGTCCTTCCAAGAAGCCAAGACCACGGCTGGCGCTTCAGCGCCGACTCCCGGGCACCGCATGCCCAGGCTGGCCCCTGGGCAGGTGCCCGGCACACACCGCCCGTTTCACGAACGCCTCAAGCGCACGAAGAGACCCCTCGCTCCCCGCGCCGCACAGCTGTCCCGCGACCTGACGGGCACCTCTCGGCGCACAAGCCTATTCCTCAGGGACACGCTCGCCTCCCACCAGCCCCCAGGCCCACGCCCACGCCCCCCAGGTACCTCTCTCAGATGGAATCCTCTTCGCAGGCGCCCTGGTCGTCCGTGTCCGGCGAGCAGGAAGAGCGGGAGCTGAAGGACGGCCTCCTCAGGCTAGCGGCCGTGGCTGTGCACGGCCCGGGCTGCTGTGCCCAGCGGGGACGCGGAGCGCCGTCCACGGACGCCGGGGGAACGGACGAGCCCGGCCCGGGAGAGAGCAGCACAGCGCGGCCGGACTCCGCCGGGCTCGGCTCTGGGCAGGCAGGCGCGGCTCGCCGACGCCTCCCACGCCTCCCAGGACGGCGGCCCAGCAGCCGCGCGCTCCTCTCCTCCTCGCGCGCGCGCGCGCCGCCGCCCAGACGCTGCCCGGCCGTTGCCCCCCCCCTCCGGCGGTGGACTGCGGACAGCGACGGGGACACCCTCCTGGGAGAACTCCTGCGGCCCCGCCCACATGCTTGGGACCTTCGCGGAGCGGGAAGGTGCGCTGACAGGGACGCAGGGTCCCCGCTACGCTCGCTCTCGGGGAACTGCAGCCTCCTCCCTCGGCTTTCACTTGAATGTCACACCCGAAACCATGCAACGTCTACAAGCAAACATAGGCAGTGTGCTCTTTGACATCAGTCTTAGCAGCCTATTTTCAAGTACCACGTCTGACTGGGCAAGGGAAACAAAATACAAAATGAACAAACGGGACTACATCAAAGTCAAAAAACATCCTTTGCACCGCAAAGGAAACCATCCACAAAACCAAAACACAACCTAACAACTGGGAGAAGATTCTTGCAAACCGTATATCGGATAAGGGGTTAATATCCAAAACACAGAAAGAACTCATACATCTCAACAGCAAAAAACATCAACAACCCAATTGAAAAGGCGGGCAAAAGATCTGAGCAGTGATTTCTCCAAAGAAGGTATACGGATGGCCAACAGGCATATGGAAAGGGACTCAACATCCTTAGCGATCAGAGAAATGCAAATCACAACTACAAGGAGATGTCCCCTTACTCTGGTCAGAATGGCTCTAATTAACAAGACAAGAGACAAGTGTCGGAGAGGATGTGCAGAGAAGGGAACTCTCCTGCACTGCTGGTGGGAGGGCAGACTGGTGCAGCCACTACGGAAAGCAGGATGGAGTATCCTCAGAAAACTAAGAATACATCTACCATATGTATGATCCAGCTAGCCCACTGCTGGCTATTCATCCAAAGAACTTGAAAACACCAATGCAGAGGGACACATGCACCCCTAGGCTCACTGCAGCATTATTCACAACAGCCAAAACTTGGAAGCAACCTAGGTGCCCATCAAGGGAAGAATGGATAAAGAAGATGTGGTATGTATACACAATGGAATGCCACTCGGCCCTAAGAAATGATGAGATCCGCCCATTTGTGACAACGTCGATGGACCTTGAGGGTATTATGTGAAGTGAAATAAATCAGAGGGACAAAGTCAAACACCGTGTGATCTCACTCATAAGGAGAAGATAAAAACAACGACAAACGCACACAGAGCAAAGGAGATTGCATTGGTGGTTACCATAGGGAGGGGGGAGGGGAGAGAGCCAAAGGGGTGATGAGGCTCACATGTGAGGTGACGCACTATCATTAGTTTTCGGGTGGTGAACACGATGTAATCTACACAGAATTCAAAATATATTACAACGTACATCTGAAAGCTATATCATCTTAGGATCCACTGTTACTGCAATAAAATAAAATAAAATAAAATAAAATAAAATAAAATAAAATAAAAAAGTGTAGGAGCCTCAAGAGGCTAACAGGCTTTTGAAAAGTTATTCCAGGGATCTTTATGGCTTAGCTCAGGGCGGCAGGCACCAGCCTGAGACACAGCTGTGACACAGCCACCAACTTCAAGTAAACTATATTCCGACTGGAGGGAAATCAAGACTACTGTCATCATAATTGATTGAAGGCTTCACTTTGTGCCAGATCCTGCACCGACTGCTCTACACCAACTGTCTCATTTAATCCTCACATCCAAAAGGTAGGTTACTGTTATTCTCCCCATTGCAAAGGTGAGGAGGCGGAAGCAGAAAGATGGCAATCTGCCTGCAATTCACAGAAGGATTCCCTAGGTAATGACATGACTTTTGGACAAGGTTTCAAGGTTTCACACATTCCAGTGGAGATGCAGATCCCAGAATGTGAAAAACACCGAGTCCTGCTAAAGGTCTTAAAACACTAATTATGGATCCTCACAATCTCTTGGCCTGTTTTCTCAGAGGAGGGAAAACCCACTGTGAAAAACCGTTGAGGAGATGTCTGCAGAGGAGGACTACGTCTGGTCTTTAAAGCCGGGAACTATCCCAGTAGATTCTGAGTCAGTGGGTCCAGAGTAGGCCTTGAGCGTCTCTGTTCTTTTCCAAAGCCCCACAGGCTACACTTCCGTGCCCCTGGAGTTGGGAAGTCCGGTCATGCCCTACCTCGGGACGTTTCAGTCAACAACGGGGGTCCCATCAGATTAGTCCCATATGGCCTAGGTGTGTAGGAGGCTCTGCCATCCAGGTTTAGGAACTCCGTGGTGTTTGCACAGTCTCGAGATTGCCTGACCATGACACACTCCTCAGAACTCATCCCCACTGTTAAGCAAAGCATGACTATACCGCCTTGGATTCTCCACGGTCCCAGACCTGAACTGTTTAGATGACTGCACACGCAGAGGGCACCGTGTCTGAGGCAGAGAGCAGCTGGAATCACAAAAGCTCTCGACAGAGAGTCAAGGAAAGGCGTGCTCTGCTTACACGACTCTCTACTTTTCTCTGGGTCTGAACCATTTCCTAGCTAATCTGCTTTTTTTAACCGAGCAGCTTTGCCAAAAAAAAAAAAAAAAAGAAAAAACACAAAGTTACCAACAAACACTAAACAAACCAATATAAACAATACATATTAAATAAGCCTAACCCTACTATGCTACTGAAAAGGCTTTTATTTCCCTGGGATAATTTGGACAGCATTAGATTGTTTTACCAAGAGCAGCCAAGTCCAGGGAGATTATTTCTAATTCCACAGTGCTGCAGATGCGGTCAGTAGCAACTGCAAGCCGGAAAGGAAACAAAACAAAGTTGGGTGTAATCCATTCAAGTTCACACGTTTCACCAGGGACAGCCTCCAAGCCTTGAATAGTTAGGTATGCATTTAGCCATTTCTTTAATCAACCACTACTAACGCCTGCTAAAGGCCAGACACTGCTCTAAGTACTTTACGGATATGAAATATCCTCTCACCTTTACACTCACCTATGGAGTGTGTATGATAATCATCCCCGTTTTACAGATCAGGAAACTGACACACAGAATGGTACAGTAACTTGCCCGAGTTCACACAGCCCGTAGGTGGCAGAGCCAGGACCCATGTGACAGAGTCTGGCTCCAGAGTCCACGTTCTGAATCACCACGCTTAGTCCCCAAAACCTAGAGAAAGCGCCAGCCTCAATCGAAAAGTTTTCTTTTCCCCACCCTACAGTCCCTACGCGGCGGCCCCAGTCTCCAGGGCATGCTTTCAGCTCCTCTGACAGGCCCTACTCCTCCCTTGCCCTGTCCCAACACTCTCCCGCACAGGTCCTCCTTTTCTTTTAGGCATCTGCTCTCAGCTTCAACATCACTGCCTAAGTCACCAAGTCTAACAGGAAATGCCGTCTTTCTCAACACTCAACACAAAATTGCTTTTACGTATCTCCTAGGTAATTGGTGGCTGCCTGTCTGTCCTTTCCAACCAGGCTGTGAGGGCCAGTACGTCAAACAGCCTGTCAGTCTTGCTCACCAAGTGTCCAGACCACTGAACACGCACCGACCAGAGGAAAGGAAGGACTTGTCCCAAAGTCAACTCTCCAGACTTTCTGTGCAAGGAGGGAACGAACGGAGCACCCTCCAGCCTCACGCTTTCTCTTCCATGCTTTCAAGTGTGGGGCACATACCTCTGCTCACAACGCTCCCCGGACAGCCCCCACTGCACCCCTAACAGGTAGACTTCTGCACAGTCAAGGGCTTTGGAAAGCACTGGCTCTGCACACAAATCTTACGTGGCCCTCGACAGGCCACTGCCCCTGAACCGGCCTGAGCTTCAGGCCCACAACAGGCTTCGTGAAAACCCCAACGGAACGTAGCCTCGAAAAGAGGGAGACCCGCACTCCTCAGAACGCCTCGAGACCAGTGTCCTTATCGACTTCGCGTCTGTCCTTCCAAGAAGCCAAGACCACGGCTGGCGCTTCAGCGCCCGACTCCCGGGCACCGCATGCCCAGGCTGGCCCCTGGGCAGGTGCCCGGCACACACCGCCCGTTTCACGAACGCCTCAAGCGCACGAAGAGACCCCTCGCTCCCCGCGCCGCACAGCTGTCCCGCGACCTGACGGGCACCTCTCGGCGCACAAGCCTATTCCTCAGGGACACGCTCGCCTCCCACCAGCCCCCAGGCCCACGCCCACGCCCCCAGGTACCTCTCTCAGATGGAATCCTCTTCGCAGGCGCCCTGGTCGTCCGTGTCCGGCGAGCAGGAAGAGCGGGAGCTGAAGGACGGCCTCCTCAGGCTAGCGGCCGTGGCTGTGCACGGCCCGGGCTGCTGTGCCCAGCGGGGATGCGGAGCGCCGTCCACGGACGCCGGGGGAACGGACGAGCCCGGCCCGGGAGAGAGCAGCACAGCGCGGCTGGACTCCGCCGGGCTCGGCTCTGGGCAGGCAGGCGCGGCTCGCCGACGCCTCCCACGCCTCCCAGGACGGCGGCCCAGCAGCCGCGCGCTCCTCTCCCTCCTCCGCGCGCGCGCGCGCCGCCGCCCAGACGCTGCCCGGCCGTTGCCCCGCCCCCCTCCGGCGGTGGACTGCGGACAGCGACGGGGACACCCTCCTGGGAGAACTCCTGCGGCCCCGCCCACATGCTTGGGACCTTCGCGGAGCGGGAAGGTGCGCTGACAGGGACGCAGGGTCCCCGCTACGCTCGCTCTCGGGGAACTGCAGCCTCCTCCCTCGGCTTTCACTTGAATGTCACACCCGAAACCATGCAACGTCTACAAGCAAACATAGGCAGTGTGCTCTTTGACATCAGTCTTAGCAGCCTATTTTCAAGTACCACGTCTGACTGGGCAAGGGAAACAAAATACAAAATGAACAAACGGGACTACATCAAAGTCAAAAAACATCCTCTGCACCGCAAAGGAAACCATCCACAAAACCAAAACACAACCTAACAACTGGGAGAAGATTCTTGCAAACCGTATATCGGATAAGGGGTTAATATCCAAAACACAGAAAGAACTCATACATCTCAACAGCAAAAAACATCAACAACCCAATTGAAAAGGCGGGCAAAAGATCTGAGCAGTGATTTCTCCAAAGAAGGTATACGGATGGCCAACAGGCATATGGAAAGGGACTCAACATCCTTAGCGATCAGAGAAATGCAAATCACAACTACAAGGAGATGTCCCCTTACTCTGGTCAGAATGGCTCTAATTAACAAGACAAGAGACAAGTGTCGGAGAGGATGTGCAGAGAAGGGAACTCTCCTGCACTGCTGGTGGGAGGGCAGACTGGTGCAGCCACTACGGAAAGCAGGATGGAGTATCCTCAGAAAACTAAGAATACATCTACCATATGTATGATCCAGCTAGCCCACTGCTGGCTATTCATCCAAAGAACTTGAAAACACCAATGCAGAGGGACACATGCACCCCTAGGCTCACTGCAGCATTATTCACAACAGCCAAAACTTGGAAGCAACCTAGGTGCCCATCAAGGGAAGAATGGATAAAGAAGATGTGGTATGTATACACAATGGAATGCCACTCGGCCCTAAGAAATGATGAGATCCGCCCATTTGTGACAACGTCGATGGACCTTGAGGGTATTATGTGAAGTGAAATAAATCAGAGGGACAAAGTCAAACACCGTGTGATCTCACTCATAAGGAGAAGATAAAAACAACGACAAACGCACACAGAGCAAAGGAGATTGCATTGGTGGTTACCATAGGGGGAGGGGGAGGGGAGAGAGCCAAAGGGGTGATGAGGCTCACATGTGAGGTGACGCACTATCATTAGTTTTCGGGTGGTGAACACGATGTAATCTACACAGAATTCAAAATATATTACAACGTACATCTGAAAGCTATATCATCTTAGGATCCACTGTTACTGCAATAAAATAAAATAAAATAAAATAAAATAAAATAAAAAAGTGTAGGAGCCTCAAGAGGCTAACAGGCTTTTGAAAAGTTATTCCAGGGATCTTTATGGCTTAGCTCAGGGCGGCAGGCACCAGCCTGAGACACAGCTGTGACACAGCCACCAACTTCAAGTAAACTATATTCCGACTGGAGGGAAATCAAGACTACTGTCATCATAATTGATTGAAGGCTTCACTTTGTGCCAGATCCTGCACCGACTGCTCTACACCAACTGTCTCATTTAATCCTCACATCCAAAAGGTAGGTTACTGTTATTCTCCCCATTGCAAAGGTGAGGAGGCGGAAGCAGAAAGATGGCAATCTGCCTGCAATTCACAGAAGGATTCCCTAGGTAATGACATGACTTTTGGACAAGGTTTCAAGGTTTCACACATTCCAGTGGAGATGCAGATCCCAGAATGTGAAAAACACCGAGTCCTGCTAAAGGTCTTAAAACACTAATTATGGATCCTCACAATCTCTTGGCCTGTTTTCTCAGAGGAGGGAAAACCCACTGTGAAAAACCGTTGAGGAGATGTCTGCAGAGGAGGACTACGTCTGGTCTTTAAAGCCGGGAACTATCCCAGTAGATTCTGAGTCAGTGGGTCCAGAGTAGGCCTTGAGCGTCTCTGTTCTTTTCCAAAGCCCCACAGGCTACACTTCCGTGCCCCTGGAGTTGGGAAGTCCGGTCATGCCCTACCTCGGGACGTTTCAGTCAACAACGGGGGTCCCATCAGATTAGTCCCATATGGCCTAGGTGTGTAGGAGGCTCTGCCATCCAGGTTTAGGAACTCCGTGGTGTTTGCACAGTCTCGAGATTGCCTGACCATGACACACTCCTCAGAACTCATCCCCACTGTTAAGCAAAGCATGACTATACCGCCTTGGATTCTCCACGGTCCCAGACCTGAACTGTTTAGATGACTGCACACGCAGAGGGCACCGTGTCTGAGGCAGAGAGCAGCTGGAATCACAAAAGCTCTCGACAGAGAGTCAAGGAAAGGCGTGCTCTGCTTACACGACTCTCTACTTTTCTCTGGGTCTGAACCATTTCCTAGCTAATCTGCTTTTTTTAACCGAGCAGCTTTGCCAAAAAAAAAAAAAAAGAAAAAACACAAAGTTACCAACAAACACTAAACAAACCAATATAAACAATACATATTAAATAAGCCTAACCCTACTATGCTACTGAAAAGGCTTTTATTTCCCTGGGATAATTTGGACAGCATTAGATTGTTTTACCAAGAGCAGCCAAGTCCAGGGAGATTATTTCTAATTCCACAGTGCTGCAGATGCGGTCAGTAGCAACTGCAAGCCGGAAAGGAAACAAAACAAAGTTGGGTGTAATCCATTCAAGTTCACACGTTTCACCAGGGACAGCCTCCAAGCCTTGAATAGTTAGGTATGCATTTAGCCATTTCTTTAATCAACCACTACTAACGCCTGCTAAAGGCCAGACACTGCTCTAAGTACTTTACGGATATGAAATATCCTCTCACCTTTACACTCACCTATGGAGTGTGTATGATAATCATCCCCGTTTTACAGATCAGGAAACTGACACACAGAATGGTACAGTAACTTGCCCGAGTTCACACAGCCCGTAGGTGGCAGAGCCAGGACCCATGTGACAGAGTCTGGCTCCAGAGTCCACGTTCTGAATCACCACGCTTAGTCCCCAAAACCTAGAGAAAGCGCCAGCCTCAATCGAAAAGTTTTCTTTTCCCCACCCTACAGTCCCTACGCGGCGGCCCCAGTCTCCAGGGCATGCTTTCAGCTCCTCTGACAGGCCCTACTCCTCCCTTGCCCTGTCCCAACACTCTCCCGCACAGGTCCTCCTTTTCTTTTAGGCATCTGCTCTCAGCTTCAACATCACTGCCTAAGTCACCAAGTCTAACAGGAAATGCCGTCTTTCTCAACACTCAACACAAAATTGCTTTTACGTATCTCCTAGGTAATTGGTGGCTGCCTGTCTGTCCTTTCCAACCAGGCTGTGAGGGCCAGTACGTCAAACAGCCTGTCAGTCTTGCTCACCAAGTGTCCAGACCACTGAACACGCACCGACCAGAGGAAAGGAAGGACTTGTCCCAAAGTCAACTCTCCAGACTTTCTGTGCAAGGAGGGAACGAACGGAGCACCCTCCAGCCTCACGCTTTCTCTTCCATGCTTTCAAGTGTGGGGCACATACCTCTGCTCACAACGCTCCCCGGACAGCCCCCACTGCACCCCTAACAGGTAGACTTCTGCACAGTCAAGGGCTTTGGAAAGCACTGGCTCTGCACACAAATCTTACGTGGCCCTCGACAGGCCACTGCCCCTGAACCGGCCTGAGCTTCAGGCCCACAACAGGCTTCGTGAAAACCCCAACGGAACGTAGCCTCGAAAAGAGGGAGACCCGCACTCCTCAGAACGCCTCGAGACCAGTGTCCTTATCGACTTCGCGTCTGTCCTTCCAAGAAGCCAAGACCACGGCTGGCGCTTCAGCGCCCGACTCCCGGGCACCGCATGCCCAGGCTGGCCCCTGGGCAGGTGCCCGGCACACACCGCCCGTTTCACGAACGCCTCAAGCGCACGAAGAGACCCCCTCGCTCCCCGCGCCGCACAGCTGTCCCGCGACCTGACGGGCACCTCTCGGCGCACAAGCCTATTCCTCAGGGACACGCTCGCCTCCCACCAGCCCCCAGGCCCACGCCCACGCCCCCCAGGTACCTCTCTCAGATGGAATCCTCTTCGCAGGCGCCCTGGTCGTCCGTGTCCGGCGAGCAGGAAGAGCGGGAGCTGAAGGACGGCCTCCTCAGGCTAGCGGCCGTGGCTGTGCACGGCCCGGGCTGCTGTGCCCAGCGGGGACGCGGAGCGCCGTCCACGGACGCCGGGGGAACGGACGAGCCCGGCCCGGGAGAGAGCAGCACAGCGCGGCCGGACTCCGCCGGGCTCGGCTCTGGGCAGGCAGGCGCGGCTCGCCGACGCCTCCCACGCCTCCCAGGACGGCGGCCCAGCAGCCGCGCGCTCCTCTCCTCTCCTCCGCGCGCGCGCGCGCGCCGCCGCCCAGACGCTGCCCGGCCGTTGCCCCCCCCCCCCTCCGGCGGTGGACTGCGGACAGCGACGGGGACACCCTCCTGGGAGAACTCCTGCGGCCCCGCCCACATGCTTGGGACCTTCGCGGAGCGGGAAGGTGCGCTGACAGGGACGCAGGGCCCCGCTACGCTCGCTCTCGGGGAACTGCAGCCTCCTCCCTCGGCTTTCACTTGAATGTCACACCCGAAACCATGCAACGTCTACAAGCAAACATAGGCAGTGTGCTCTTTGACATCAGTCTTAGCAGCCTATTTTCAAGTACCACGTCTGACTGGGCAAGGGAAACAAAATACAAAATGAACAAACGGGACTACATCAAAGTCAAAAAACATCCTCTGCACCGCAAAGGAAACCATCCACAAAACCAAAACACAACCTAACAACTGGGAGAAGATTCTTGCAAACCGTATATCGGATAAGGGGTTAATATCCAAAACACAGAAAGAACTCATACATCTCAACAGCAAAAAACATCAACAACCCAATTGAAAAGGCGGGCAAAAGATCTGAGCAGTGATTTCTCCAAAGAAGGTATACGGATGGCCAACAGGCATATGGAAAGGGACTCAACATCCTTAGCGATCAGAGAAATGCAAATCACAACTACAAGGAGATGTCCCCTTACTCTGGTCAGAATGGCTCTAATTAACAAGACAAGAGACAAGTGTCGGAGAGGATGTGCAGAGAAGGGAACTCTCCTGCACTGCTGGTGGGAGGGCAGACTGGTGCAGCCACTACGGAAAGCAGGATGGAGTATCCTCAGAAAACTAAGAACACATCTACCATATGTATGATCCAGCTAGCCCACTGCTGGCTATTCATCCAAAGAACTTGAAAACACCAATGCAGAGGGACACATGCACCCCTAGGCTCACTGCAGCATTATTCACAACAGCCAAAACTTGGAAGCAACCTAGGTGCCCATCAAGGGAAGAATGGATAAAGAAGATGTGGTATGTATACACAATGGAATGCCACTCGGCCCTAAGAAATGATGAGATCCGCCCATTTGTGACAACGTCGATGGACCTTGAGGGTATTATGTGAAGTGAAATAAATCAGAGGGACAAAGTCAAACACCGTGTGATCTCACTCATAAGGAGAAGATAAAAACAACGACAAACGCACACAGAGCAAAGGAGATTGCATTGGTGGTTACCATAGGGGGAGGGGGAGGGGAGAGAGCCAAAGGGGTGATGAGGCTCACATGTGAGGTGACGGACTATCATTAGTTTTCGGGTGGTGAACACGATGTAATCTACACAGAATTCAAAATATATTACAACGTACATCTGAAAGCTATATCATCTTAGGATCCACTGTTACTGCAATAAAATAAAATAAAATAAAATAAAATAAAATAAAATAAAATAAAATAAAATAAAATAAAAAAGTGTAGGAGCCTCAAGAGGCTAACAGGCTTTTGAAAAGTTATTCCAGGGATTTTTATGGCTTAGCTCAGGGCGGCAGACACCAGCCTGAGACACAGCTGTGGCACAGCTACTAACTTCAACTAAACTGTATTCCGACTGGAGGGAAATCAAAACTACTGCAATCATAATTTCTTGAAGGCTTCACTTTGTGCCAGATCCTGTGCCGACTGCTTTGCACCAACTGTCTCATTTAATCCTCACATCCAAAAGGCAGGTTACCGTTATTCTCCCCATTGTCAAGGTGAGGAGGCGGAAGCAGAAAGATGGCAATCTGCCTGGAATTCACAGAAGGATTCTCTAGGTCATGACATGACTTTTGGACAAGATTTCAAGGTTTAACACATTACAGCGCAGATGCAGATCCCAGTATCACAGAACGTGAAAAACACTGAGTCCTGCCAAATGTCTTAAAACACTAATTATGGATCCTCACAATCTCTTGGCCTGTTTTCTCAGATGAGGGAAAACCCAGCGTGAAAAACCGTTGATGAGATGTCTGCAGAGGAGGACTACGTCTGGTCTTTAAAGCCGGGACCTATCCCAGTAGATTCTGAGTCAGTGGGTCCAGAGTAGGCCTTGAGCGTCTCTGTTCTTTTCCAAAGCCCCACAGGCTACACTTCCGTGCCCTTGGAGTTGGGAAGTCCAGTCATGCCCTACATCGGGACGTTTCAGTCAACAACGGGGGTCCCATCAGATTAGTCCCATATGGCCTAGGTGTGTAGGAGGCTCTGCCATCCAGGTTTAGGAACTCCGTGGTGTTTGCACAGTCTCGAGATTGCCTGACCATGACACACTCCTCAGAACTCATCCCCACTGTTAAGCAAAGCATGACTATACCGCCTTGGATTCTCCACGGTCCCAGACCTGAACTGTTTAGATGACTGCACACGCAGAGGGCACCGTGTCTGAGGCAGAGAGCAGCTGGAATCACAAAAGCTCTCGACAGAGAGTCAAGGAAAGGCGTGCTCTGCTTACACGACTCTCTACTTTTCTCTGGGTCTGAACCATTTCCTAGCTAATCTGCTTTTTTTAACCGAGCAGCTTTGCCAAAAAAAAAAAAAAAAAAAAAACACAAAGTTACCAACAAACACTAAACAAACCAATATAAACAATACATATTAAATAAGCCTAACCCTACTATGCTACTGAAAAGGCTTTTATTTCCCTGGGATAATTTGGACAGCATTAGATTGTTTGACCAAGAGCAGCCAAGTCGAGGCAGATTATTTCTAATTCCACAGTGCTGCAGATGCGGTCAGTAGCAACTGCAAGCCGGAAAGGAAACAAAACAAAGTTGGGTGTAATCCATTCAAGTTCACACGTTTCACCAGGGACAGCCTCCAAGCCTTGAATAGTTAGGTATGCATTTAGCCATTTCTTTAATCAACCACTACTAACGCCTGCTAAAGGCCAGACACTGCTCTAAGTACTTTACGGATATGAAATATCCTCTCACCTTTACACTCACCTATGGAGTGTGTATGATAATCATCCCCGTTTTACAGATCAGGAAACTGACACACAGAATGGTACAGTATCTTGCCCAAGTTCACACAGCCCGTAGGTGGCAGAGCCAGGACCCATGTGACAGAGTCTGGCTCCAGAGTCCACGTTCTGAATCACCACGCTTAGTCCCCAAAACCTAGAGAAAGCGCCAGCCTCAATCGAAAAGTTTTCTTTTCCCCACCCTACAGTCCCTACGCGGCGGCCCCAGTCTCCAGGGCATGCTTTCAGCTCCTCTGACAGGCCCTACTCCTCCCTTGCCCTGTCCCAACACTCTCCCGCACAGGTCCTCCTTTTCTTTTAGGCATCTGCTCTCAGCTTCAACATCACTGCCTAAGTCACCAAGTCTAACAGGAAATGCCGTCTTTCTCAACACTCAACACAAAATTGCTTTTACGTATCTCCTAGGTAATTGGTGGCTGCCTGTCTGTCCTTTCCAACCAGGCTGTGAGGGCCAGTACGTCAAACAGCCTGTCAGTCTTGCTCACCAAGTGTCCAGACCACTGAACACGCACCGACCAGAGGAAAGGAAGGACTTGTCCCAAAGTCAACTCTCCAGACTTTCTGTGCAAGGAGGGAACGAACGGAGCACCCTCCAGCCTCACGCTTTCTCTTCCATGCTTTCAAGTGTGGGGCACATACCTCTGCTCACAACGCTCCCCGGACAGCCCCCACTGCACCCCTAACAGGTAGACTTCTGCACAGTCAAGGGCTTTGGAAAGCACTGGCTCTGCACACAAATCTTACGTGGCCCTCGACAGGCCACTGCGCCTGAACCGGCCTGAGCTTCAGGCCCACAACAGGCTTCGTGAAAACCCCAACGGAACGTAGCCTCGAAAAGAGGGAGACCCGCACTCCTCAGAACGCCTCGAGACCAGTGTCCTTATCGACTTCGCGTCTGTCCTTCCAAGAAGCCAAGACCACGGCTGGTGCTTCAGCGCCCGACTCCCGGGCACCGCATGCCCAGGCTGGCCCCTGGGCAGGTGCCCGGCACACACCGCCCGTTCCACGAACGCCCAAGCGCACGAAGAGACCCCTCGCTCCCCGCGCCGCGCAGCTGTCCCGCGACCTGACGGGCACCTCTCGGCGCACAAGCCTATTCCTCAGGGACACGCTCGCCTCCCACCAGCCCCCAGGCCCACGCCCACGCCCCCCAGGTACCTCTCTCAGATGGAATCCTCTTCGCAGGCGCCCTGGTCGTCCGTGTCCGGCGAGCAGGAAGAGCGGGAGCTGAAGGACGGCCTCCTCAGGCTAGCGGCCGTGGCTGTGCACGGCCCGGGCTGCTGTGCCCAGCGGGGACGCGGAGCGCCGTCCACGGACGCCGGGGAACGGACGAGCCCGGCCCGGGAGAGAGCAGCACAGCGCGGCCGGACTCCGCCGGGCTCGGCTCTGGGCAGGCAGGCGCGGCTCGCCGACGCCTCCCACGCCTCCCAGGACGGCGGCCCAGCAGCCGCGCGCTCCTCTCCTCTCCTCTCGCGCGCGCGCGCGCGCGCGCGCCGCCGCCCAGACGCTGCCCGGCCGTTGCCCCGCCCCCCCTCCGGTGGTGGACTGTGGACAGCGACGGGGACACCCTCCTGGGAGAACTCCTGCGGCCCCGCCCACATGCTTGGGACCTTCGCGGAGCGGGAAGGTGCGCTGACAGGGACGCAGGGTCCCCGCTACGCTCGCTCTCGGGGAACTGCAGCCTCCTCCCTCGGCTTTCACTTGAATGTCACACCCGAAACCATGCAACGTCTACAAGCAAACATAGGCAGTGTGCTCTTTGACATCAGTCTTAGCAGCCTATTTTCAAGTACCACGTCTGACTGGGCAAGGGAAACAAAATACAAAATGAACAAACGGGACTACATCAAAGTCAAAAAACATCCTCTGCACCGCAAAGGAAACCATCCACAAAACCAAAACACAACCTAACAACTGGGAGAAGATTCTTGCAAACCGTATATCGGATAAGGGGTTAATATCCAAAACACAGAAAGAACTCATACATCTCAACAGCAAAAAACATCAACAACCCAATTGAAAAGGCGGGCAAAAGATCTGAGCAGTGATTTCTCCAAAGAAGGTATACGGATGGCCAACAGGCATATGGAAAGGGACTCAACATCCTTAGCGATCAGAGAAATGCAAATCACAACTACAAGGAGATGTCCCCTTACTCTGGTCAGAATGGCTCTAATTAACAAGACAAGAGACAAGTGTCGGAGAGGATGTGCAGAGAAGGGAACTCTCCTGCACTGCTGGTGGGAGGGCAGACTGGTGCAGCCACTACGGAAAGCAGGATGGAGTATCCTCAGAAAACTAAGAACACATCTACCATATGTATGATCCAGCTAGCCCACTGCTGGCTATTCATCCAAAGAACTTGAAAACACCAATGCAGAGGGACACATGCACCCCTAGGCTCACTGCAGCATTATTCACAACAGCCAAAACTTGGAAGCAACCTAGGTGCCCATCAAGGGAAGAATGGATAAAGAAGATGTGGTATGTATACACAATGGAATGCCACTCGGCCCTAAGAAATGATGAGATCCGCCCATTTGTGACAACGTCGATGGACCTTGAGGGTATTATGTGAAGTGAAATAAATCAGAGGGACAAAGTCAAACACCGTGTGATCTCACTCATAAGGAGAAGATAAAAACAACGACAAACGCACACAGAGCAAAGGAGATTGCATTGGTGGTTACCATAGGGGGAGGGGGAGGGGAGAGAGCCAAAGGGGTGATGAGGCTCACATGTGAGGTGACGGACTATCATTAGTTTTCGGGTGGTGAACACGATGTAATCTACACAGAATTCAAAATATATTACAACGTACATCTGAAAGCTATATCATCTTAGGATCCACTGTTACTGCAATAAAATAAAATAAAATAAAATAAAATAAAATAAAATAAAAAGTGTAGGAGCCTCAAGAGGCTAACAGGCTTTTGAAAAGTTATTCCAGGGATTTTTATGGCTTAGCTCAGGGCGGCAGACACCAGCCTGAGACACAGCTGTGGCACAGCTACTAACTTCAACTAAACTGTATTCCGACTGGAGGGAAATCAAAACTACTGCAATCATAATTTCTTGAAGGCTTCACTTTGTGCCAGATCCTGTGCCGACTGCTTTGCACCAACTGTCTCATTTAATCCTCACATCCAAAAGGCAGGTTACCGTTATTCTCCCCATTGTCAAGGTGAGGAGGCGGAAGCAGAAAGATGGCAATCTGCCTGGAATTCACAGAAGGATTCTCTAGGTCATGACATGACTTTTGGACAAGATTTCAAGGTTTAACACATTACAGTGCAGATGCAGATCCCAGTATCACAGAACGTGAAAAACACTGAGTCCTGCCAAATGTCTTAAAACACTAATTATGGATCCTCACAATCTCTTGGCCTGTTTTCTCAGATGAGGGAAAACCCAGCGTGAAAAACCGTTGATGAGATGTCTGCAGAGGAGGACTACGTCTGGTCTTTAAAGCCGGGACCTATCCCAGTAGATTCTGAGTCAGTGGGTCCAGAGTAGGCCTTGAGCGTCTCTGTTCTTTTCCAAAGCCCCACAGGCTACACTTCCGTGCCCTTGGAGTTGGGAAGTCCAGTCATGCCCTACATCGGGACGTTTCAGTCAACAACGGGGGTCCCATCAGATTAGTCCCATATGGCCTAGGTGTGTAGGAGGCTCTGCCATCCAGGTTTAGGAACTCCGTGGTGTTTGCTCAGTCTCGAGATTGCCTGACCATGACACACTCCTCAGAACTCATCCCCACTGTTAAGCAAAGCATGACTATACCGCCTTGGATTCTCCACGGTCCCAGACCTGAACTGTTTAGATGACTGCACACGCAGAGGGCACCGTGTCTGAGGCAGAGAGCAGCTGGAATCACAAAAGCTCTCGACAGAGAGTCAAGGAAAGGCGTGCTCTGCTTACACGACTCTCTACTTTTCTCTGGGTCTGAACCATTTCCTAGCTAATCTGCTTTTTTAACCGAGCAGCTTTGCCAAAAAAAAAAAAAAGAAAAAAACACAAAGTTACCAACAAACACTAAACAAACCAATATAAACAATACATATTAAATAAGCCTAACCCTACTATGCTACTGAAAAGGCTTTTATTTCCCTGGGATAATTTGGACAGCATTAGATTGTTTTACCAAGAGCAGCCAAGTCCAGGGAGATTATTTCTAATTCCACAGTGCTGCAGATGCGGTCAGTAGCAACTGCAAGCCGGAAAGGAAACAAAACAAAGTTGGGTGTAATCCATTCAAGTTCAGACGTTTCACCAGGGACAGCCTCCAAGCCTTGAATAGTTAGGTATGCATTTAGCCATTTCTTTAGTCAACCACTACTAACGCCTGCTAAAGGCCAGACACTGCTCTAAGTACTTTACGGATATGAAATATCCTCTCACCTTTACACTCACCTATGGAGTGTGTATGATAATCATCCCCGTTTTACAGATCAGGAAACTGACACACAGAATGGTACACTAACTTGCCCAAGTTCACACAGCCCGTAGGTGGCAGAGCCAGGACCCATGTGACAGAGTCTGGCTCCAGAGTCCACGTTCTGAATCACCACGCTTAGTCCCCAAAACCTAGAGAAAGCGCCAGCCTCAATCGAAAAGTTTTCTTTTCCCCACCCTACAGTCCCTACGCGGCGGCCCCAGTCTCCAGGGCATGCTTTCAGCTCCTCTGACAGGCCCTACTCCTCCCTTGCCCTGTCCCAACACTCTCCCGCCCAGGTCCTCCTTTTCTTTTAGGCATCTGCTCTCAGCTTCAACATCACTGCCTAAGTCACCAAGTCTAACAGGAAATGCCGTCTTTCTCAACACTCAACACAAAATTGCTTTTACGTATCTCCTAGGTAATTGGTGGCTGCCTGTCTGTCCTTTCCAACCAGGCTGTGAGGGCCAGTACGTCAAACAGCCTGTCAGTCTTGCTCACCAAGTGTCCAGACCACTGAACACGCACCGACCAGAGGAAAGGAAGGACTTGTCCCAAAGTCAACTCTCCAGACTTTCTGTGCAAGGAGGGAACGAACGGAGCACCCTCCAGCCTCACGCTTTCTCTTCCATGCTTTCAAGTGTGGGGCACATACCTCTGCTCACAACGCTCCCCGGACAGCCCCCACTGCACCCCTAACAGGTAGACTTCTGCACAGTCAAGGGCTTTGGAAAGCACTGGCTCTGCACACAAATCTTACGTGGCCCTCGACAGGCCACTGCCCCTGAACCGGCCTGAGCTTCAGGCCCACAACAGGCTTCGTGAAAACCCCAACGGAACGTAGCCTCGAAAAGAGGGAGACCCGCACTCCTCAGAACGCCTCGAGACCAGTGTCCTTATCGACTTCGCGTCTGTCCTTCCAAGAAGCCAAGACCACGGCTGGCGCTTCAGCGCCGACTCCCGGGCACCGCATGCCCAGGCTGGCCCCTGGGCAGGTGCCCGGCACACACCGCCCGTTCCACGAACGCCTCAAGCGCACGAAGAGACCCCTCGCTCCCCGCGCCGCACAGCTGTCCCGCGACCTGACGGGCACCTCTCGGCGCACAAGCCTATTCCTCAGGGACACGCTCGCCTCCCACCAGCCCCCAGGCCCACGCCCACGCCCCCCAGGTACCTCTCTCAGATGGAATCCTCTTCGCAGGCGCCCTGGTCGTCCGTGTCCGGCGAGCAGGAAGAGCGGGAGCTGAAGGACGGCCTCCTCAGGCTAGCGGCCGTGGCTGTGCACGGCCCGGGCTGCTGTGCCCAGCGGGGACGCGGAGCGCCGTCCACGGACGCCGGGGGAACGGACGAGCCCGGCCCGGGAGAGAGCAGCACAGCGCGGCCGGACTCCGCCGGGCTCGGCTCTGGGCAGGCAGGCGCGGCTCGCCGACGCCTCCCACGCCTCCCAGGACGGCGGCCCAGCAGCCGCGCGCTCCTCTCCTCTCCGCGCGCGCGCGCGCGCGCGCCGCGGCCCAGACGCTGCCCGGCCGTTGCCCCCCCCCTCCGGCGGTGGACTGCGGACAGCGACGGGGACACCCTCCTGGGAGAACTCCTGCGGCCCCGCCCACATGCTTGGGACCTTCGCGGAGCGGGAAGGTGCGCTGACAGGGACGCAGGGTCCCCGCTACGCTCTCGGGGAACTGCAGCCTCCTCCCTCGGCTTTCACTTGAATGTCACACCCGAAACCATGCAACGTCTACAAGCAAACATAGGCAGTGTGCTCTTTGACATCAGTCTTAGCAGCCTATTTTCAAGTACCACGTCTGACTGGGCAAGGGAAACAAAATACAAAATGAACAAACGGGACTACATCAAAGTCAAAAAACATCCTTTGCACCGCAAAGGAAACCATCCACAAAACCAAAACACAACCTAACAACTGGGAGAAGATTCTTGCAAACCGTATATCGGATAAGGGGTTAATATCCAAAACACAGAAAGAACTCATACATCTCAACAGCAAAAAACATCAACAACCCAATTGAAAAGGCGGGCAAAAGATCTGAGCAGTGATTTCTCCAAAGAAGGTATACGGATGGCCAACAGGCATATGGAAAGGGACTCAACATCCTTAGCGATCAGAGAAATGCAAATCACAACTACAAGGAGATGTCCCCTTACTCTGGTCAGAATGGCTCTAATTAACAAGACAAGAGACAAGTGTCGGAGAGGATGTGCAGAGAAGGGAACTCTCCTGCACTGCTGGTGGGAGGGCAGACTGGTGCAGCCACTACGGAAAGCAGGATGGAGTATCCTCAGAAAACTAAGAATACATCTACCATATGTATGATCCAGCTAGCCCACTGCTGGCTATTCATCCAAAGAACTTGAAAACACCAATGCAGAGGGACACATGCACCCCTAGGCTCACTGCAGCATTATTCACAACAGCCAAAACTTGGAAGCAACCTAGGTGCCCATCAAGGGAAGAATGGATAAAGAAGATGTGGTATGTATACACAATGGAATGCCACTCGGCCCTAAGAAATGATGAGATCCGCCCATTTGTGACAACGTCGATGGACCTTGAGGGTATTATGTGAAGTGAAATAAATCAGAGGGACAAAGTCAAACACCGTGTGATCTCACTCATAAGGAGAAGATAAAAACAACGACAAACGCACACAGAGCAAAGGAGATTGCATTGGTGGTTACCATAGGGGAGGGGGAGGGGAGAGAGCCAAAGGGGTGATGAGGCTCACATGTGAGGTGACGCACTATCATTAGTTTTCGGGTGGTGAACACGATGTAATCTACACAGAATTCAAAATATATTACAACGTACATCTGAAAGCTATATCATCTTAGGATCCACTGTTACTGCAATAAAATAAAATAAAATAAAATAAAATAAAATAAAATAAAATAAAAAAGTGTAGGAGCCTCAAGAGGCTAACAGGCTTTTGAAAAGTTATTCCAGGGATCTTTATGGCTTAGCTCAGGGCGGCAGGCACCAGCCTGAGACACAGCTGTGACACAGCCACCAACTTCAAGTAAACTATATTCCGACTGGAGGGAAATCAAGACTACTGTCATCATAATTGATTGAAGGCTTCACTTTGTGCCAGATCCTGCACCGACTGCTCTACACCAACTGTCTCATTTAATCCTCACATCCAAAAGGTAGGTTACTGTTATTCTCCCCATTGCAAAGGTGAGGAGGCGGAAGCAGAAAGATGGCAATCTGCCTGCAATTCACAGAAGGATTCCCTAGGTAATGACATGACTTTTGGACAAGGTTTCAAGGTTTCACACATTCCAGTGGAGATGCAGATCCCAGAATGTGAAAAACACCGAGTCCTGCTAAAGGTCTTAAAACACTAATTATGGATCCTCACAATCTCTTGGCCTGTTTTCTCAGAGGAGGGAAAACCCACTGTGAAAAACCGTTGAGGAGATGTCTGCAGAGGAGGACTACGTCTGGTCTTTAAAGCCGGGAACTATCCCAGTAGATTCTGAGTCAGTGGGTCCAGAGTAGGCCTTGAGCGTCTCTGTTCTTTTCCAAAGCCCCACAGGCTACACTTCCGTGCCCCTGGAGTTGGGAAGTCCGGTCATGCCCTACCTCGGGACGTTTCAGTCAACAACGGGGGTCCCATCAGATTAGTCCCATATGGCCTAGGTGTGTAGGAGGCTCTGCCATCCAGGTTTAGGAACTCCGTGGTGTTTGCACAGTCTCGAGATTGCCTGACCATGACACACTCCTCAGAACTCATCCCCACTGTTAAGCAAAGCATGACTATACCGCCTTGGATTCTCCACGGTCCCAGACCTGAACTGTTTAGATGACTGCACACGCAGAGGGCACCGTGTCTGAGGCAGAGAGCAGCTGGAATCACAAAAGCTCTCGACAGAGAGTCAAGGAAAGGCGTGCTCTGCTTACACGACTCTCTACTTTTCTCTGGGTCTGAACCATTTCCTAGCTAATCTGCTTTTTTTAACCGAGCAGCTTTGCCAAAAAAAAAAAAAAAGAAAAAACACAAAGTTACCAACAAACACTAAACAAACCAATATAAACAATACATATTAAATAAGCCTAACCCTACTATGCTACTGAAAAGGCTTTTATTTCCCTGGGATAATTTGGACAGCATTAGATTGTTTTACCAAGAGCAGCCAAGTCCAGGGAGATTATTTCTAATTCCACAGTGCTGCAGATGCGGTCAGTAGCAACTGCAAGCCGGAAAGGAAACAAAACAAAACAAAGTTGGGTGTAATCCATTCAAGTTCACACGTTTCACCAGGGACAGCCTCCAAGCCTTGAATAGTTAGGTATGCATTTAGCCATTTCTTTAATCAACCACTACTAACGCCTGCTAAAGGCCAGACACTGCTCTAAGTACTTTACGGATATGAAATATCCTCTCACCTTTACACTCACCTATGGAGTGTGTATGATAATCATCCCCGTTTTACAGATCAGGAAACTGACACACAGAATGGTACAGTAACTTGCCCGAGTTCACACAGCCCGTAGGTGGCAGAGCCAGGACCCATGTGACAGAGTCTGGCTCCAGAGTCCACGTTCTGAATCACCACGCTTAGTCCCCAAAACCTAGAGAAAGCGCCAGCCTCAATCGAAAAGTTTTCTTTTCCCCACCCTACAGTCCCTACGCGGCGGCCCCAGTCTCCAGGGCATGCTTTCAGCTCCTCTGACAGGCCCTACTCCTCCCTTGCCCTGTCCCAACACTCTCCCGCCCAGGTCCTCCTTTTCTTTTAGGCATCTGCTCTCAGCTTCAACATCACTGCCTAAGTCACCAAGTCTAACAGGAAATGCCGTCTTTCTCAACACTCAACACAAAATTGCTTTTACGTATCTCCTAGGTAATTGGTGGCTGCCTGTCTGTCCTTTCCAACCAGGCTGTGAGGGCCAGTACGTCAAACAGCCTGTCAGTCTTGCTCACCAAGTGTCCAGACCACTGAACACGCACCGACCAGAGGAAAGGAAGGACTTGTCCCAAAGTCAACTCTCCAGACTTTCTGTGCAAGGAGGGAACGAACGGAGCACCCTCCAGCCTCACGCTTTCTCTTCCATGCTTTCAAGTGTGGGGCACATACCTCTGCTCACAACGCTCCCCGGACAGCCCCCACTGCACCCCTAACAGGTAGACTTCTGCACAGTCAAGGGCTTTGGAAAGCACTGGCTCTGCACACAAATCTTACGTGGCCCTCGACAGGCCACTGCCCCTGAACCGGCCTGAGCTTCAGGCCCACAACAGGCTTCGTGAAAACCCCAACGGAACGTAGCCTCGAAAAGAGGAGACCCGCACTCCTCAGAACGCCTCGAGACCAGTGTCCTTATCGACTTCGCGTCTGTCCTTCCAAGAAGCCAAGACCACGGCTGGCGCTTCAGCGCCCGACTCCCGGGCACCGCATGCCCAGGCTGGCCCCTGGGCAGGTGCCCGGCACACACCGCCCGTTTCACGAACGCCTCAAGCGCACGAAGAGACCCCTCGCTCCCCGCGCCGCACAGCTGTCCCGCGACCTGACGGGCACCTCTCGGCGCACAAGCCTATTCCTCAGGGACACGCTCGCCTCCCACCAGCCCCCAGGCCCACGCCCGCGCCCCCAGGTACCTCTCTCAGATGGAATCCTCTTCGCAGGCGCCCTGGTCGTCCGTGTCCGGCGAGCAGGAAGAGCGGAGCTGAAGGACGGCCTCCTCAGGCTAGCGGCCGTGGCTGTGCACGGCCCGGGCTGCTGTGCCCAGCGGGGACGCGGAGCGCCGTCCACGGACGCCGGGGGAACGGACGAGCCCGGCCCGGGAGAGAGCAGCACAGCGCGGCCGGACTCCGCCGGGCTCGGCTCTGGGCAGGCAGGCGCGGCTCGCCGACGCCTCCCACGCCTCCCAGGACGGCGGCCCAGCAGCCGCGCGCTCCTCTCCTCTCCTCGCGCGCGCGCGCCGCGCCGCCCAGACGCTGCCCGGCCGTTGCCCCGCCCCCCCCCCTCCGGCGGTGGACTGCGGACAGCGACGGGGACACCCTCCTGGGAGAACTCCTGCGGCCCCGCCCACATGCTTGGGACCTTCGCGGAGCGGGAAGGTGCGCTGACAGGGACGCAGGGTCCCCGCTACGCTCGCTCTCGGGGAACTGCAGCCTCCTCCCTCGGCTTTCACTTGAATGTCACACCCGAAACCATGCAACGTCTACAAGCAAACATAGGCAGTGTGCTCTTTGACATCAGTCTTAGCAGCCTATTTTCAAGTACCACGTCTGACTGGGCAAGGGAAACAAAATACAAAATGAACAAACGGGACTACATCAAAGTCAAAAAACATCCTCTGCACCGCAAAGGAAACCATCCACAAAACCAAAACACAACCTAACAACTGGGAGAAGATTCTTGCAAACCGTATATCGGATAAGGGGTTAATATCCAAAACACAGAAAGAACTCATACATCTCAACAGCAAAAAACATCAACAACCCAATTGAAAAGGCGGGCAAAAGATCTGAGCAGTGATTTCTCCAAAGAAGGTATACGGATGGCCAACAGGCATATGGAAAGGGACTCAACATCCTTAGCGATCAGAGAAATGCAAATCACAACTACAAGGAGATGTCCCCTTACTCTGGTCAGAATGGCTCTAATTAACAAGACAAGAGACAAGTGTCGGAGAGGATGTGCAGAGAAGGGAACTCTCCTGCACTGCTGGTGGGAGGGCAGACTGGTGCAGCCACTACGGAAAGCAGGATGGAGTATCCTCAGAAAACTAAGAATACATCTACCATATGTATGATCCAGCTAGCCCACTGCTGGCTATTCATCCAAAGAACTTGAAAACACCAATGCAGAGGGACACATGCACCCCTAGGCTCACTGCAGCATTATTCACAACAGCCAAAACTTGGAAGCAACCTAGGTGCCCATCAAGGGAAGAATGGATAAAGAAGATGTGGTATGTATACACAATGGAATGCCACTCGGCCCTAAGAAATGATGAGATCCGCCCATTTGTGACAACGTCGATGGACCTTGAGGGTATTATGTGAAGTGAAATAAATCAGAGGGACAAAGTCAAACACCGTGTGATCTCACTCATAAGGAGAAGATAAAAACAACGACAAACGCACACAGAGCAAAGGAGATTGCATTGGTGGTTACCATAGGGGGAGGGGGAGGGGAGAGAGCCAAAGGGGTGATGAGGCTCACATGTGAGGTGACGCACTATCATTAGTTTTCGGGTGGTGAACACGATGTAATCTACACAGAATTCAAAATATATTACAACGTACATCTGAAAGCTATATCATCTTAGGATCCACTGTTACTGCAATAAAATAAAATAAAATAAAATAAAATAAAATAAAATAAAATAAAAAAGTGTAGGAGCCTCAAGAGGCTAACAGGCTTTTGAAAAGTTATTCCAGGGATCTTTATGGCTTAGCTCAGGGCGGCAGGCACCAGCCTGAGACACAGCTGTGACACAGCCACCAACTTCAAGTAAACTATATTCCGACTGGAGGGAAATCAAGACTACTGTCATCATAATTGATTGAAGGCTTCACTTTGTGCCAGATCCTGCACCGACTGCTCTACACCAACTGTCTCATTTAATCCTCACATCCAAAAGGTAGGTTACTGTTATTCTCCCCATTGCAAAGGTGAGGAGGCGGAAGCAGAAAGATGGCAATCTGCCTGCAATTCACAGAAGGATTCCCTAGGTAATGACATGACTTTTGGACAAGGTTTCAAGGTTTCACACATTCCAGTGGAGATGCAGATCCCAGAATGTGAAAAACACCGAGTCCTGCTAAAGGTCTTAAAACACTAATTATGGATCCTCACAATCTCTTGGCCTGTTTTCTCAGAGGAGGGAAAACCCACTGTGAAAAACCGTTGAGGAGATGTCTGCAGAGGAGGACTACGTCTGGTCTTTAAAGCCGGGAACTATCCCAGTAGATTCTGAGTCAGTGGGTCCAGAGTAGGCCTTGAGCGTCTCTGTTCTTTTCCAAAGCCCCACAGGCTACACTTCCGTGCCCCTGGAGTTGGGAAGTCCGGTCATGCCCTACCTCGGGACGTTTCAGTCAACAACGGGGGTCCCATCAGATTAGTCCCATATGGCCTAGGTGTGTAGGAGGCTCTGCCATCCAGGTTTAGGAACTCCGTGGTGTTTGCACAGTCTCGAGATTGCCTGACCATGACACACTCCTCAGAACTCATCCCCACTGTTAAGCAAAGCATGACTATACCGCCTTGGATTCTCCATGGTCCCAGACCTGAACTGTTTAGATGACTGCACACGCAGAGGGCACCGTGTCTGAGGCAGAGAGCAGCTGGAATCACAAAAGCTCTCGACAGAGAGTCAAGGAAAGGCGTGCTCTGCTTACACGACTCTCTACTTTTCTCTGGGTCTGAACCATTTCCTAGCTAATCTGCTTTTGTTAACCGAGCAGCTTTGCCAAAAAAAAAAAAAAAGAAAAAACACAAAGTTACCAACAAACACTAAACAAACCAATATAAACAATACATATTAAATAAGCCTAACCCTACTATGCTACTGAAAAGGCTTTTATTTCCCTGGGATAATTTGGACAGCATTAGATTGTTTTACCAAGAGCAGCCAAGTCCAGGGAGATTATTTCTAATTCCACAGTGCTGCAGATGCGGTCAGTAGCAACTGCAAGCCGGAAAGGAAACAAAACAAAGTTGGGTGTAATCCATTCAAGTTCACACGTTTCACCAGGGACAGCCTCCAAGCCTTGAATAGTTAGGTATGCATTTAGCCATTTCTTTAATCAACCACTACTAACGCCTGCTAAAGGCCAGACACTGCTCTAAGTACTTTACGGATATGAAATATCCTCTCACCTTTACACTCACCTATGGAGTGTGTATGATAATCATCCCCGTTTTACAGATCAGGAAACTGACACACAGAATGGTACAGTAACTTGCCCAAGTTCACACAGCCCGTAGGTGGCAGAGCCAGGACCCATGTGACAGAGTCTGGCTCCAGAGTCCACGTTCTGAATCACCACGCTTAGTCCCCAAAAACCTAGAGAAAGCGCCAGCCTCAATCGAAAAGTTTTCTTTTCCCCACCCTACAGTCCCTACGCGGCGGCCCCAGTCTCCAGGGCATGCTTTCAGCTCCTCTGACAGGCCCTACTCCTCCCTTGCCCTGTCCCAACACTCTCCCGCACAGGTCCTCCTTTTCTTTTAGGCATCTGCTCTCAGCTTCAACATCACTGCCTAAGTCACCAAGTCTAACAGGAAATGCCGTCTTTCTCAACACTCAACACAAAATTGCTTTTACGTATCTCCTAGGTAATTGGTGGCTGCCTGTCTGTCCTTTCCAACCAGGCTGTGAGGGCCAGTACGTCAAACAGCCTGTCAGTCTTGCTCACCAAGTGTCCAGACCACTGAACACGCACCGACCAGAGGAAAGGAAGGACTTGTCCCAAAGTCAACTCTCCAGACTTTCTGTGCAAGGAGGGAACGAACGGAGCACCCTCCAGCCTCACGCTTTCTCTTCCATGCTTTCAAGTGTGGGGCACATACCTCTGCTCACAACGCTCCCCGGACAGCCCCCACTGCACCCCTAACAGGTAGACTTCTGCACAGTCAAGGGCTTTGGAAAGCACTGGCTCTGCACACAAATCTTACGTGGCCCTCGACAGGCCACTGCCCCTGAACCGGCCTGAGCTTCAGGCCCACAACAGGCTTCGTGAAAACCCCAACGGAACGTAGCCTCGAAAAGAGGGAGACCCGCACTCCTCAGAACGCCTCGAGACCAGTGTCCTTATCGACTTCGCGTCTGTCCTTCCAAGAAGCCAAGACCACGGCTGGCGCTTCAGCGCCCGACTCCCGGGCACCGCATGCCCAGGCTGGCCCCTGGGCAGGTGCCCGGCACACACCGCCCGTTTCACGAACGCCTCAAGCGCACGAAGAGACCCCCTCGCTCCCCGCGCCGCACAGCTGTCCCGCGACCTGACGGGCACCTCTCGGCGCACAAGCCTATTCCTCAGGGACACGCTCGCCTCCCACCAGCCCCCAGGCCCACGCCCACGCCCCCCAGGTACCTCTCTCAGATGGAATCCTCTTCGCAGGCGCCCTGGTCGTCCGTGTCCGGCGAGCAGGAAGAGCGGGAGCTGAAGGACGGCCTCCTCAGGCTAGCGGCCGTGGCTGTGCACGGCCCGGGCTGCTGTGCCCAGCGGGGACGCGGAGCGCCGTCCACGGACGCCGGGGGAACGGACGAGCCCGGCCCGGAGAGAGCAGCACAGCGCGGCCGGACTCCGCCGGGCTCGGCTCTGGGCAGGCAGGCGCGGCTCGCCGACGCCTCCCACGCCCCAGGACGGCGGCCCAACAGCCGCGCGCTCCTCTCCTCTCCTCGCGCGCGCGCGCGCCGCCGCCCAGACGCTGCCCGGCCGCCCCCCCCCCCTCCGGCGGTGGACTGCGGACAGCGACGGGGACACCCTCCTGGGAGAACTCCTGCGGCCCCGCCCACATGCTTGGGACCTTCGCGGAGCGGGAAGGTGCGCTGACAGGGACGCAGGGTTCCGCGACGCTCGCTCTCGGGGAACTGCAGCCTCCTCCCTCGGCTTTCACTTGAATGTCACACCCGAAACCATGCAACGTCTACAAGCAAACATAGGCAGTGTGCTCTTTGACATCAGTCTTAGCAGCCTATTTTCAAGTACCACGTCTGACTGGGCAAGGGAAACAAAATACAAAATGAACAAACGGGACTACATCAAAGTCAAAAAACATCCTCTGCACCGCAAAGGAAACCATCCACAAAACCAAAACACAACCTAACAACTGGGAGAAGATTCTTGCAAACCGTATATCGGATAAGGGGTTAATATCCAAAACACAGAAAGAACTCATACATCTCAACAGCAAAAAACATCAACAACCCAATTGAAAAGGCGGGCAAAAGATCTGAGCAGTGATTTCTCCAAAGAAGGTATACGGATGGCCAACAGGCATATGGAAAGGGACTCAACATCCTTAGCGATCAGAGAAATGCAAATCACAACTACAAGGAGATGTCCCCTTACTCTGGTCAGAATGGCTCTAATTAACAAGACAAGAGACAAGTGTCGGAGAGGATGTGCAGAGAAGGGAACTCTCCTGCACTGCTGGTGGGAGGGCAGACTGGTGCAGCCACTACGGAAAGCAGGATGGAGTATCCTCAGAAAACTAAGAACACATCTACCATATGTATGATCCAGCTAGCCCACTGCTGGCTATTCATCCAAAGAACTTGAAAACACCAATGCAGAGGGACACATGCACCCCTAGGCTCACTGCAGCATTATTCACAACAGCCAAAACTTGGAAGCAACCTAGGTGCCCATCAAGGGAAGAATGGATAAAGAAGATGTGGTATGTATACACAATGGAATGCCACTCGGCCCTAAGAAATGATGAGATCCGCCCATTTGTGACAACGTCGATGGACCTTGAGGGTATTATGTGAAGTGAAATAAATCAGAGGGACAAAGTCAAACACCGTGTGATCTCACTCATAAGGAGAAGATAAAAACAACGACAAACGCACACAGAGCAAAGGAGATTGCATTGGTGGTTACCATAGGGGGAGGGGGAGGGGAGAGAGCCAAAGGGGTGATGAGGCTCACATGTGAGGTGACGCACTATCATTAGTTTTCGGGTGGTGAACACGATGTAATCTACACAGAATTCAAAATATATTACAACGTACATCTGAAAGCTATATCATCTTAGGATCCACTGTTACTGCAATAAAATAAAATAAAATAAAATAAAATAAAATAAAAAAGTGTAGGAGCCTCAAGAGGCTAACAGGCTTTTGAAAAGTTATTCCAGGGATCTTTATGGCTTAGCTCAGGGTGGCAGGCACCAGCCTGAGACACAGCTGTGACACAGCCACCAACTTCAAGTAAACTATATTCCGACTGGAGGGAAATCAAGACTACTGTCATCATAATTGATTGAAGGCTTCACTTTGTGCCAGATCCTGCGCCGACTGCTCTACACCAACTGTCTCATTTAATCCTCACATCCAAAAGGTAGGTTACTGTTATTCTCCCCATTGCAAAGGTGAGGAGGCGGAAGCAGAAAGATGGCAATCTGCCTGCAATTCACAGAAGGATTCCCTAGGTAATGACATGACTTTTGGACAAGATTTCAAGGTTTCACACATTCCAGTGGAGATGCAGATCCCAGAATGTGAAAAACACCGAGTCCTGCTAAAGGTCTTAAAACACTAATTATGGATCCTCACAATCTCTTGGCCTGTTTTCTCAGAGGAGGGAAAACCCACTGTGAAAAACCGTTGAGGACATGTCTGCAGAGGAGGACTACGTCTGGTCTTTAAAGCCGGGAACTATCCCAGTAGATTCTGAGTCAGTGGGTCCAGAGTAGGCCTTGAGCGTCTCTGTTCTTTTCCAAAGCCCCACAGGCTACAGTTCCGTGCCCCTGGAGTTGGGAAGTCCGGTCATGCCCTACCTCGGGACGTTTCAGTCAACAACGGGGGTCCCATCAGATTAGTCCCATATGGCCTAGGTGTGTAGGAGGCTCTGCCATCCAGGTTTAGGAACTCCGTGGTGTTTGCGCAGTCTCGAGATTGCCTGACCATGACACACTCCTCAGAACTTATCCCCACTGTTAAGCAAAGCATGACTATACTGCCTTGGATTCTCCACGGTCCCAGACCCTGCACTGTTTAGATGACTGCACACGCAGAGGGCACCTCGTCTGAGGCAGAGAGCAGCTGGAATCACAAAAGCTCTCGACAGAGAGTCAAGGAAAGGCGTGCTCTGCTTACACGACTCTCTACTTTTCTCTGGCTCTGAACCATTTCATAGCTAATCTGCTTTTTTTAACCGAGCAGCTTTACCAAAAAAAAAAATAAAGAAAGAAAGAAAGAAAGAAAGAAAGAAAAGGTTACCAAGAAACACTAAACAAACCCATATAAACAATGCATATTAAATAAGCCTAACCCTACTATGCCACTGAAAAGGCTTTTGTTTCCCTGGGATAATTTGGACAGCATTAGATTGTTTTACCAAGAGCGGCCAAGTCGAGGGAGATTATTTCTAATGCCACAGTGCTGCAGATGCGGTCAGTAGCAACTGCAAGCTGGAAAGGAAACAAAACAAAGTTGGGTGTAATCCATTCCAGTTCACACGCTTCACCAGGGACAGCCTCCAAGCCTTGAATACTTATGTATGCATTCATCCATTTCTTTAATCAACCACTACCAACGCCTACTAAAGGACAGACACTGCTCTAAGTACTTTACGGATATGAAATATCCTCTCACCTTTACACTCACCTATGGAGTGTGTATGATAATCATCCCCGTTTTACAGATCAGGAAACTGACACACAGAATGGTACAGTAACTTGCCCAAGTTCACACAGCCCGTAGGTGGCAGAGCCAGGACCCATGTGACAGAGTCTGGCTCCAGAGTCCACGTTCTGAATCACCACGCTTAGTCCCCAAAAACCTAGAGAAAGTGCCAGCCTCAATCGAAAAGTTTTCTTTTCCCCACCCTACAGTCCCTACGCGGCGGCCCCAGTCTCCAGGGCATGCTTTCAGCTCCTCTGACAGGCCCTACTCCTCCCTTGCCCTGTCCCAACACTCTCCCGCCCAGGTCCTCCTTTTCTTTTTAGGCATCTGCTCTCAGCTTCAACATCACTGCCTAAGTCACCAAGTCTAACAGGAAATGCCGTCTTTCTCAACACTCAACACAAAATTGCTTTTACGTATCTCCTAGGTAATTGGTGGCTGCCTGTCTGTCCTTTCCAACCAGGCTGTGAGGGCCAGTACGTCAAACAGCCTGTCAGTCTTGCTCACCAAGTGTCCAGACCACTGAACACGCACCGACCAGAGGAAAGGAAGGACTTGTCCCAAAGTCAACTCTCCAGACTTTCTGTGCAAGGAGGGAACGAACGGAGCACCCCTCCAGCCTCACGCTTTCTCTTCCATGCTTTCAAGTGTGGGGCACATACCTCTGCTCACAACGCTCCCCGGACAGCCCCCACTGCACCCCTAACAGGTAGACTTCTGCACAGTCAAGGGCTTTGGAAAGCACTGGCTCTGCACACAAATCTTACGTGGCCCTCGACAGGCCACTTCCCCTGAACCGGCCTGAGCTTCAGGGCCACAACAGGCTTCAGGAAAACCCCAACGGAACGTAGCCTCGAAAAGAGGGAGACCTGCACTCCTCAGAACGCCTCGAGACCAGTGTCCTTATCGACTTCGCGCCTGTCCTTCCGAGAAGCCGAGACCACGGCTGGCGCTTCCAGCGCCCGACTCCCGGGCACCGCATGCCCAGGCTGGCCCCGTGCCCGGCACACACCGCCCGTTCCACGAACGCCCAAGCGCACGAAGAGACCCCCTCGCTCCCCGCGCCCCACAGCTGTCCCGCGACCTGACGGGCACCTCTTGGCGCACAAGCCTATTCCGGGACGCGCTCGCCTCCCACCAGCCCCCCCCAGGCCCACGCCCCCAGGTACCTCTCCCAGATGGAATCATCATCGCAGGCAGGCGCCCGGTGGTCCGTGTCCGGCGAGCAGGAAGAGCGGGAGCTGAAGGACGGCCTCCTCAGGCTAGCGGCCGTGGCTGTGCACGGCCCGGGCTGCTGTGCCCAGCGGGGACGCGGAGCGCCGTCCACGGACGCCGGGGGAACGGACGAGCCCGGCCCGGGAGAGAGCAGCACAGCGCGGCCGGACTCCGCCGGGCTCGGCTCTGGGCAGGCAGGCGCGGCTCGCCGACGCTCCCACGCCTCCCAGGACGGCGGCCCAGCAGCCGCGCGCTCCTCTCCTCTCCCCGCGCGCGCGCGCCGCCGCCCAGACGCTGCCCGGCCGTTGCCCCGCCCCCCTCCGGCGGTGGACTGCGGACAGCGACAGGGACACCCTCCTGGCAGAACTCCTGCGGCCCCGCCCACACGCTTCGGACCTTTGCGGAGCGGGAAGGCGCCCTGTGTTATATACCCCCAAAGAGGATGCTTTACATATGATTGAAATGTCCCTCCCACAGTAGTCACAAGATTGCCCTTTGGGCACAGCGCTTGATGGACACAGCAGGTAGTGGGTCTGCTATCTCGGTGGGCTGGGCGTAGCAGGAGGCAAGTCTATTGTCTCAAGCTGGGTTGTCACAGGTGAGCACAGCAATCAGTTCCTAGCCTAAGGAAAGATGCTTAATCCTTAAGGAAATGCCAACGTTTGAGGGGAGGGAAGTTGCACCTTATCTCAAGGGCCTTCGCTCTTGCCATAGGGAATCTCTAAAGCAGATATACAATGCATGCTCAACTGCCTCGGTCAGGCCCTTTTGGAAAGACAAGGTCAGGCCGAATTAGGTTTACACCAAATGGCTTCCTCATATTCTCCAATATATCCTATTGCTTGCCATTTTTATTTGTCACTTCATTACATATAGTTACAGAAAAAGTCACGAGCCTGATTTAGAAATTTTGGATAAATTATTTTTACATATCACCCATGAAGAGACTATATAGCTTATTGAATTGAAATGGCTTTAAAACCATGTGAATTAAACTGAATGTGGCTACAACTAAAGAACTTGGGGGATAGGAGAATATTGGAGATTATTGATCTTTAACTTCTGCATTCTTTGGATAAAAATTTCAGAGAATTTTGTGGTAAAGGAATTTCTTGCCACTAATGGGGGTAAATATAAAAAGTATAATGCATGATCAAAGTTGATAATATCAAGGTTTCTCTGAAAATAGGGAGTTATGAGAAAACAAGTAAAATGGCATTAAGTATAGAAATAAAAGTTCTGCTTTCCAGACAAGCTCAGTTATGTTTGCTAAAAACAACAAATCCAGCTTGTCTCTGACTCTTCTTCAGCTTTTCTTTGGATCATCTCCTCCTAGTTTTTGTGATACTTTGCTTCTGTGTTGTTATCTGTGGAAGTATGTTCTGTCGCAAATATCATGTTATGCTATCACTTTCTGAATTTTTCGGACTGGGTTTTTAATGCCTTTTGTACTAGTATACTTTTTTTCTTTTCTTTTGAGTTCTAAAACACTGTTTGATTTGCTTAAGGGCACATTTTCTAGCCCTTGATTTTATATCCATGTATAAGAGTGTAAACAGACTTCTGATCTGTATATTACCCCCTTAGACTTGTTCACATAATCTGGGAGGAGGAAAAAATAATGTTGCTGAATTATTTTTGGATTAGCATTTACATTATTCTAAGGATTCATGAATTTACTCAAAAGCCGCTATTTGGCTTCAGCCTTTGCAATGCTGAATAGTTGAATGCCTACTTCAACAACATTTCTGCATCCCTGAACCCACATGTGATCAATGACCATACCACTGTGTGGGTTATCATCATATAACATCATAAGGGTAACAATGTCAATAATATGAGCAAGGCATGGCATTTGGATTCATTGCTAATATCTGAATATTCACTTGCAAATATTGGCAAGCACTCTACGTGTAACTTGTAGTGAAATTTTTGTCAAAGACAAACTGGGGCTGGCCTGGTGGCGCAGCGGTTAAGTGCACATGTTCCACTTTGGCAGCCTGGGGTTTGCCGGTTTGGATCCTGGGTGTGGACATGGCACCACTTGACAAGCCATGCTGTGGAAGGTGTCCCACATATAAAGTAGAGGAAGATGAGCATGGATGTTAGCTCAGGGCCAGTCTTCCTCCCCCAAAAGAGGAGGATTGGCAGCAGATGTTAGCTCAGGGCTAATCTTCCTCAAAAATAAATAAATAAATAAATAAATAAATAAACAAAGACAAACTATTTGACATACAAGATATTTTAGAACTTCCTTGTCATATACTTAAACAATATGTTATAGGAGCTATTGCATATTTAAAAGGTTACTTGGATGAAAGAATGCTGTAACACTGTGCTTTTGCAGACATTAATATCAACAGTGCAGGGGCTGGTCTGGGGCATAGTGGTTAAGTTCGCACACTACGCTTTGGAGGCCCACAGTTCACAGGTTTGGATCTCCAGTGTGAACCGAGCACCGCTTGTCAAGCCATGCTGTGGCAGCATCCCACATAAAATAGAGGAAGATTAGCACAGATGTTAGCTCAGTGACAATCCTCTCAGCAAAGAGGAAGATTGGCAACAGATGTTAGCTCAGGCCAATCTTCCTCACCAAGAAAAACACCCACAAAAAAACGAGTGCAGGATTTCTGACAATCGTTGCCTGCAGAGAAAGTGGTTTGTTTGCTGTTATTTACTTGTTGGAAAAGTAAGCAAACTAGTTTGCCTTAAGGTTACAAGTATTTATTTATAGTATATGGCATCTTCTGTAAAAATCTCCATATTCAACTATGGGGAAGGCCTCGAAATTGGTGTGCAAACAGCGAAAGCTGAGATGCAGATGGAAAATCAGAGAGAATTTTGTCATTCTGAAAGCCAGTTACATTGTACCATTGCCACAATTCCAGCTCTGTGGTTTAAGTACATAAAGATGTATTATCAATAAAAATGTAAAAAGGGCAACAACTTTAAGTCTGTTTTTGAAAAGACTCAGAAAGCCTTTCTAGAAGCAGCACACTTTCAGTTTGTGGGATTTTGTCGATAAAATTGAATCTTCACCATTGACCAAGTCTTTAATTCCAGGAGTTGAAAAGGAGATAAGTTTTGCCTCAGTTACTATTAGAGAGATGACAGTATTGCTATCAGTAGTACCCATTACTGGCAGAATTAGCTGAAAAGTACTTTATTCTTCAATTGACCTAAGTTGAGATTAAGTATGTAATTTAGTATCCTAAATGGGCATTATCATGAGCAACGGAGCAATCTAGGAGCTGATAATGTTGAGAAGTTATTGTTCATGCAGCATGTTACATTTTAAAATGGTTACTAAGTTTTAAAATAAGCTAATTATAATTAGATCTTGACAAAATTTCACATTTATTCTTTTGGCGTAAGCGTTCAATCCAGGATGATGCTATTCAGCTTCAGCTGAATATGGATTTTACACTAAGTCATTGATAAAAAAGTATTTGCTGCATGTCTAACTTTTATGTCTAAAAAGATCTCAGAACTTTAGTATTTTGGGTTGCAAATATAAAACTGCACTATCTTACTACAGCATTTCACAAAACTAGCTGATAAGAGGTAATTTTTAAGATTTAATTTTATTGGTCTTTTAAAAGGCCTTGTAATGTTGAGTTTTCATTATTTATGACCATACAGAACATGGTGCGTAGATTGCTATGAAATATGCAGCACAGGGCTATTGGGAAGAACACATCAAAGAGGAATATGGAAATGCTCCGAGAACTGCAGGGGCCTCTTAAAGTGGTTGTTTTCCTGATTTTTCTTTAATACAGTTGACACCTTACATGATATACTATTAGATGCCAAGCAAGTTCCCATTAAAATGTGAAGTTTTGTTTTATTGTTACTTAATAACAGGTAGATAATGATAGGCAGTCTTTTTGTAGGAAGATAGCAAAGAAAATAAAACCAGATGAAGACTCAAGTAAAACTCCTATAAAAACTCTGTGATGTTTACAGTTTGCTCTTGCATGATTAATTACTTGGGAAGTCACTTATTTGCCATCTCTTTCTCCCCTGCTGGACTGTAAGCCATTTGAGGGTAAGGACTCTACGTGGTGTGTCCTCCGCTGCCTCTCCAGAGTGGCACTTAGAACACGCAAGGGTTTATTAATATAAATTACTGTATTGTGTTTCATTTTGACTACAAACTAATATCTACTTTAAAAAGGAAAATATTATTACTACCTCTAGCTATTGCTGTTTCTGATAGTTTAGCACATTTCTTTCTGGCCTTTTTACTATGCTTATTTAAATTGTTGAGATCACATTATGTATACAGATTTGTGCCCTGCTTGTTTTTTGCTTAATGTTATATCAATATTTTTTGTTATGTTATTGAAATCTTTGTATAAACATCATTTGAAATGACTATGGTATTCTGTCATATTTGATAGAATGATATGTTTCTTAGTCATTTCCAAAATTTTAGCATTTACTTTCTGCCTGATTTTTTGCTATTATAAGTTATCCTGAATTGAATATCTTTTATTTTTTAGTCCATTTCAGATTTTTTCACCTTGGTATAGATTTCTAAAATGGTAATTACTGAGACGTGAAAGAATATGAGTATTTTTAGAATTCTTAATTATATTGTCAAATTATTTTGTGGAATTGTATCATTTTGCATTTCCACCAGGAACATATGAGAGAGTCCACTTTATAACTTCTGCCAATATTTAATGTTACTTTAAAATCTTTGCTAATTTGATAGAAGAAAATGATATGTTGTAATTAGTGTGTCTGTGATTCCTAGAGAAGTCAGACTTTCCCCAAATGTTTATTAGCTGTTCTCTTTTTTTCTTTTCATTAATTTTCTGTTGACGTCCTATTCTAGAGTCTTAGTAGTTTTTGATGAGCTTTTTATTAACTAAGACTAATAATCTGTCACATTTATAACAAATACCAATTCCAAGCCCTTTAATTTTCATTTATGCTGTCTGGTATTATATAAAGCTGTAAATTTGGACTTTTTCCAAATAGTAAACTGATTATTGCAACACCCATTTGTTGAGTAATCCTTCCACTTCTTCTTCTTCTTTTTTTTTTTTTTTGGTGAGGAGGATTGGCCCTGGGATAACATCTGTTGCTAGTCCTCCTCTTTTGCTTGAGGAAATTTGTCGCTGAGCTAACATCTGTGCCAGTCTTCCTATATTTTATGTGGGATGCTGCCACAGCTTGGCTTGACGAGCAGTGCCAGGTCTGCACCTGGAATCCGAACCCCTGAACCCTGGGCCACTAATGCAAAGTGTGTGAACTTAACCACTACACCACCTGGCTGGCCCCTCTACTTCATTCTTAATGTAGCCATTTCTTACTTTTTATGAAGTTTGCGTCAGTCCAGTTATGTTATTTCCTAACTAAAATTATACAGTGCAACATTATGTATAATCGTGTGTAATCATAATGTAACATTGGTTTCTGTACTGCTTTACAGACTGAATGTAGAAAGTGACACTGCATGAAAGAGACCAAAAATCAGTTCTTCATCCCAAGGACCCGTTAAACTCCAAGAAGCATCATATTCAAATAATAATCAAATGATTTCCAGAGTTTTTCTTCAAATGGAACTAAAAAGGATATCAATAAATGTGTAGATTTTAAAGTGAAAGATAGTAAATTGACAAATGTTGGGAGTAAGCTTGACCATGGAAATAAAACTTTAGCAGTCCTGAGATTGCCAAAGATGTGAAACCCAAAGCTGAAGGCAAATGGAAAAGATGGGCTCATTTACTTGCTCAGAGGGAGAAGATGAAGGAACACAAGAAAGAAAAGTACAATAAATTTGGAGACAGTTCTGAAAAATGTGTTTTGGAGAAATGGAAGAGAATCCAGTTTTCTCAGGATTACAGTTCCAACAAGATAATTAAGGAACCCTCAAATCTAGAAGAAGGAAGATCAGTTTCAAAATCCCAGCAAAAATCCTGTGATACTCTCCAGAAGCTTGTAGGAGGAAGTGTCTTCAGTGTAGATTCTACCAAGTCGAAGACTAAGCTGGAGAACAAAGAATGCCTGGAAGGCTGCCGGGTGTCATTAAATTTGACTAGGCACCCAAGAGAACGTTTATTTTCAGATTCCACGTGTAAGCAGACTGTTCATGAGTCAAAAGGAAAATATCATCGTGAGCATCATGAAAGTAATGATTCAAGTTCTAGTGCAAACCTAACCCAGGTAAAGTAGTACAAAATGAAGAATACAGGTTTTAGTGAAGAGTTTCAATATGGTCAGATTTGAGTTGTTCCTTTCACTGATTATGATCGTAGAGGGCTGATTCAAATTTAGTTAGGAAGATTTGTATTGGTTCCTTTATTTTGCCCTTTTAATTCCAAGTTCCTTAGGAAGATATCCTGGTAAGCATGAAGGATAAGTAATAGAAGGGAATGTGTAAAAATGTAGAAAGATGCAGTTAGAGATAGTCCTTTCAGAAAGCACTGCTCCAGTGTCTTAGGCTCTTCTGTAACCCCAGGTACTATAGAACACCCAGGGCTTAATATCCTGAATAGCTTTAACAAATTATTTTTGGAGTGCCCCTGTGTGCCAGGCACTGCAGTCACAGTCTGTTTTCAGAGACTTATTCCTGTGAGGAGACATGCAAGCTGTCACCCTAAGTCTGATAAGTACTTATCACTTAATATGGGATTACAGTGGAGGATTAACATGGCCTTGGTACACTGTGGAGGGATTAGTTAAGAAAGGTTTACTGGAGGGGGTAATGTTTAAACTGAGAACTAAAGAATGCATAGGAATTATTCAGGCGAAGGCGAGGTGGGTGGGATGGGAGAAGGAGGGATGTTCTAGGCAAAGGGAACTACAGTCCTGCGTTAATGAACCCTTAACGAAGGGATGTGTTCTGAGAAATGTGGTTAGGTGATTTTGTCATTGTGCGAACATCATAGAGTGTACTGAAGGGAAACAAAATTTACCACCCCAAAATGTGTCTCTTCAACATGGAGATTACTTTAGGTTGGTTATTTTTAAGAAACAAAAGATTCAGGAAGTCTTTCACGTTACCTTCCCCTTAACTGCCTAAACGAATGTAAAAAACGTGTCTCAGGAAGTGAGCTATCACCTTAGCACAACATGAACTAGGTGGTAGACAGGGAGGAACCTAGACAAGCCTGTTTGTTGGGCTCCCTTTGTGTCCATCTGTTTCTGTATGGCCCAACACTTGTTTTCCAAATATTTGCTCCTTTTCACCTACTTGTAAATTATCTTCCTTCCCTTTGAAGTCCCTGACTCTGCCCGTCCCCGACATCTTTTGTCTTTAGCTGAGGATGTTATTTAAGGTGAGAGTTTCAGCCATTTTGGCAAGTTACTCAGTTTTCCTAGATTTCTCCCATATATATGTGTTATTAAGCATTTGTTTGTTTTTCTCATGTTAATCTGTCTCATGTCAATTTAATCTTACCAGCCAGAAGAATCTAGAAGGGTAGAGGAAAATTTCTTCCTCTCCCACCGTACTTGCACAAACCTAGATAGTATAGCCTATACTACACAGCAATGCTATACAGTACTAATCTGTGGGACCACAGTAGCATATGCGGTCCATTGTTGACTGTACATGTACAGAGATCCAGGCTACAAAGCTTGGCACATCTAGTTTGCTTTGAAATTATGTAATAAATTGGCTTTTGTGGACTAATTTGAGAAACTAATCTCTATAGCTTTGTTTCTATGGCAAATTATTTACCTTTAAGAAAACTTTTAGAACTTCGGTAACTTTAGAACTTGAAAACTTCAGAAATTCTGAAATTTAGAGACTGCTTGAAATAGTGGTGGTTGAACCTACCTGCTTTTAGGAATCAAGACTATAGATCGCAGTATAAGATACTTCCTGTGAAAAACGGAGGGATTATAAAGAGCAAGGCCAGAAGAGCTTGAGAGAGAGCACTTTTTGTTCAGTGAACTTAAAGGGTCCAAAGAGAGAAAAGAATTGAGTTTGTTCTTTTTATTGCTTTCTTAAAGGAAAGCTCCAGTTTTCTCCTGTGTTATAATTAGTTCCCTAGAGTAAATGCAAGAAAGGAACTTGAAGTTGCCAGCATGTTCAGTAAACATCGTCGTATCATTGCTTCATCTTCTTCTTGTGGTGTACACCTCAGGAATAGTATGAGAAATCCCTGCAATGCATCTTCTGGGTTCCTTGGTCTCTATACTGAATTGCTACAAAACCGAAGGAGGTACATAGCATGAATATTAAGTTGTAGGGGAAGCAGTTTTTGCATGTGTAGGGGAGGAACACATTTCCTCTACCCTCTCTTGGTTCGTCTGGCTGGAGAACTAATTAAATTCACAGGAGACAGAATAGCAGGAGAAAATTAAACAAAGCTTTATATTCTGAGGACCATGGCCCAGGGCCTTTCTTCCAAGGAAGAAAGGGTACCGAAGAAGTGGGGTGCACAGAGTGGTTATATACCCCCAAACAGGATGTTTCATGTAGGATTGAAATGTCCATTTTACAATAGTCGCGAGACTGCTCTGTCAGCACAGTGATTGATGGAAACAGCAGATAGGTGTGCTGTCTTGGTGAACACAGCAGGGTGGCAGGTCTGTTGTCTCAAGCTGGGTGGTCACAGGTGAGTTGGGTGGTCGAAGGTGAGTGCAGCAATCAGTTCCTAGCCTAAGGAAAGATGCTTATCCTTAAGGAAATGCCAATGTTGGGGGGAAGTTGCACCTTTGTCTTAAGGCCATTTGTTCTTGCCATAGTAAATGTTTTAAAGCAGATATGCAGTGCGTGCTCAATGGCCACAGTCAGGTCCTTTTGGAAAAATGCAAAGTCAGGCCGAATTAGGTTTACACCAAATGGCTTCCTCGTGTACTCCAATATATCCTATTGCTTGCCATTTCTATTTGTCAATGTATACATGGGAGAGGCTCAGGCAAGCCAAGCAACTCACCAAAATGGCTGAAACCACCACCCCAAACATCATATCCAGCTGAAGACAAAGGATGATGTTAGGGGTGGGGGGAGTCAGTTACAGGAGGTTACCAGACAGGCACAATAAACAAATGCAGATTTAAGTGCTTGCCTTCCCCATTGATTAAGTCTCTAGAGATAAGGTCATCCCCCTTCTTCCTGGTAGAGAGGGAGATATCGTTACAGATGGAGATTTCCTTTACAATGTAAATGTCTCTTATAAAGGGTAAGTAAATTCTACTTACCAGTTGCCTTCCAGCCCCAAATAATCATCATGCCAAAGAGACATATCTTGGGATGGCCAATTCCAGGCCCCCACACATGATTACTTTCCAGTTATTGGAATTAATACTCTTTATAAACTATGCCTTTAATAGCAGTCTTATCTGACTTAAAGTCATTGAGACACAGGAGCAGTAAGGAAATATTGTTCTTTCTTGAATATATTATCTTTAGCATATTATTGACTGTAGCTAATCATCTTAATATTATGTTTATTGTCGTTTTCCTCACAAATTCCGCAATAGATAATTATCTGCCTGAAATAATGAGTGTACTTTACAAGGAAATAATTGTATTTTCTGGATTTAGTAATCCTGTGGTTTAGAAATCTTGTTATACTTTCCTGAGAGAAAATAACTTCTTCTGTTTCTGAGGTCTTGGAGTCCTTTGATATAGACCACTCTGAGTTTGCGCCCTTCCTCACCATGGCAAATTAATGTTCTAGAGATTTGTCACTTATAGGCCACTTTTACAAACAGTATCCCACTTAATCCTTACAAGTCTGTGAAGTAGAAATTTATCAGTTTATCAAACATTAATTAAATGTACTTATTATGTATCAGGTATGTTTCTAGGTTCTAGGGACTTAAAGATAAATAAGGTGCTCTTTATCCTCAAGAAGTTCCCAGGGAGGGAGATTTGTAAACAAATACTCTGTGATACAGTGAAGGAAATAGTAGAGCCCTAAGAATTGGGTTGGTGTTAGTATAAATTTTGGGATGAGTTTAGGGAGGGCTCACAAATGTGGAGATTCTTAAGCTTGGTGTTAAGGGTATATAGAGCAAGGAATAGCAGTTTTGTCCCACCACGGTTGAGGGCTAGTGTGTGTAATGGCACAGAGTTGTGAAATTGAATGGCAAGAGTGTGCGTGGGCACTAAGCTGGTCAGTATGACTGGAGTTGAGATATATGGAGAATCCATAGGAGAAGAAGTTAGAGAGGAAGCCAATGTATTACTTCATATCCCATGGGAAAGATTGGTTTTCTATCTTGTATTCTGTAGATAGTACAGAGCCCCTGAAATGTAATCAGGGAAGCAGTCTAATCAGATTTTCACTTTAGAACCACTCCAGTAGGTAAAACCATTATTACCCTCATTGTTGGTATTCTTTTGTCATCCCTAGGGAAAGCTTCATCCCATTCCATGTATTTATTAAGCATGGTGGGGGAGGGCAAATAGTTAAATGCCCATTAAGACTTTCTTTTTGGATAAGGAGGAAGTTTTCAGGGACAATTGACATGAACTTTTCTGGATTTGGGGGTGATAGAAAATTTATTGAAGTCACTGGAAGTGGCCTGTGGTCAAAGAGAGTGAAGGGTAGTAGTGACGTAAGTGACAGAATTAAAGATTTCAAATGTCAGGAGCTTCAGGAAGTTCTGCTATTAGCTTGCTTGGCACTTCTTAGCTGAAGAGAACCTTAAAGATCTAGTGAGCTTGAAAATCAGGTGGAGAAGGGATCATGAAATCCAGGTCATGGAATAGAAAAGCTGTCATGGGCCTAAGTGTGTGATGTATAAAGTGTTATATCACGTGAAGATGGATGTTAGGCAGTTAGGTTGGAAGCTGAATTCCCAATGAAGCAGCATTCGATACACTTGTTTAAAGAGGGTCTGTAATTTGTACCATGTGTAGCCTCCTGTAAAATACATGTGAGTTTGGTGTTAACTTGGAGAATTCTTAGAAGATAATTTGGTTTAGTAGTGTCTTTTGCCAAGTTCCCTACTGGTTTGTAGGGTCAGGTAGGTCTCGTCCACTAGCAAAAGTGCCAGTGAGACACTGGAGTTAGTGGAGAGATTTTCAATCTCTGCTGGAAGACCAGAAATAAAGCACAAACCTCTGGTGCTCCACCCTGTGTAATACAATTGTGCGTTTTTTGGCTTTTCCTCCTCAACCATGTTATAATCTTCAAGTTCCCTTTGTTGTTTTGTCATGTCCCTTTTAGAAATGGCTCAGTTACTTCTGGATGAAAACTTCCCACCACCGAAGGCCAGCCTGTTTACCTTTGCCATGGTTCTTTCTATTTCTTAGAGTGGCATATAGTTTTTTTCTCAGAATATGAATATTTGTAGGAATGCATATATGAATGAGAAAACCCTAAAGAATTTCTACCGTCTTTCATGACTTAACAGAATGAGGCTTTTCTATTCTAGGGGCAGTTTCTCATCTGGGGTAGTTTTGCCCCTTAGGGGGCATTCGGCAACTGCCTTCGTGGAGACATTGTTGATTGTCAGGAGAGGGAGCGGGTCGTGCTAGTGATATCTAGTGGGCTGAGGCCAGAGATACTGCTAAACATCCTACAATGTGCAGAACAGCCCCCAAAGCAAAGAATTATCCGACCCCAAGTGTCAATAGTGCCCAGGCTGGAAAACCCTACCCTGGGTATCTGCTTCATTCTTAACTAATAAAATTACTTTGCGTTTCAGAGTTTTGAAGCACCGTGTTCTTCAGTGTCCCTTGAAAGTATTCAAGATACAGATCAAGAGGTTACTCAAATACTTATTTGTTTGAAGATTTTAATGAAATTATGTCAAACAGTTCTAGTTTTAATTAGAAATAATGACCATAAAAACCTTGGTGATATAAAAATAACAGTGATCGCTACTTAAATCAATATATAAGTTTTTATGAAGTGATGGAAAATTATTTGGAAAAGTATTTACATTTACTTGATCACCTTTTTGCCTTTGTTTCTGATAAGCTCTAATCTGTTTTGAATGAAGAGCATGCAGCCTATGGCTCACAAGTTATGTCGATTTTTATTTAGTGTTATCACACTTTTGGCATGCTTATGCCTAGGCTTGCCAAAATGCAGTATATTAACGTGTTTTCGCCTCCTTTTTCTAATTAGCAATAACGTGAAAATGTTGTTCAGTGAAAATGAGAGTGCTGCATATTTATTTTTACCTGCTGCTTCATTTCCCTGCTAGAATCTCCTGATTGACCCTCAGAGTTGTTGCATAGGATTTTATGGTCTCTGGTCCTAAATTAAACTTAGATTCATAGAATACTTTGTGTTTTCTATTTAAAGAAGACTTTAAAACCATGTTGTTTGCTTTTTATTTGTGACAGCATTCAAATTTTTGTATTTTTCTGTCTTCTGGGTCAGTGCTGCTTGGTAGAAGAAAGATCTCTGCCCTTTGCTCTAAAGCCAGATTATATTTTCATTTCTTTGGATCAAAATACATCAGGGAACTACTCCCCCTAAGTGAGAAGGGTCTTGAGAGCTAGACTTCAGTTTGTGATGGTTCATAAACTATCTTAGAAATCTCAAGAAGAGCACTCACCATCCACATAAAAACATATTTGGCTCCTAAAATACTTTGAAGTGCTAATAGGAATGAGGATTAAGTTATTTTGAAGGTGTACCATGTACTAGGCTCGGTGAGAGGAGCATCACATTATCTCACTTAATCCTCACACAAATGCTCAAAGGGAATAGGTATTTAACATTCCTATTTTGTAGATGCATAAACTGAGACTCAAGGCAGTTGTATAACTTGCTTGCCTAAATTAAAGTAATGAGAAAAGACCTATTTTTAGAAACCCTGTGTGTGTTTACAATCTCTATTCTTTTACCATGCTGTCTCCATATTTCTGTAAATTTCTTTATTTCCACAAATCATCTCGTCTTAAGTCAGTTAATTGCCGTCTTCTCTTGCTAATCTGCAGACTAAATAATTCAAACTATTTTACTGTGAGTCCTTTACAATGTAGATGCAGATAGTAGAAGAGCCTCGTGCTGCGCATGTGGGAAAAGTGTGGATTTACCTGTGCTTCCACCTTCTGGAGAGTTAACGAGGTTGGAAATTGACTTGGTGGAAGATGATGTACATTCTTCTGCTGGTATACTCTATATGCGTATAATAATGTTCATGATCTCCTGTGCTTTCTTAAAATTAAGAAAGTATATTTCTTTTGGCTACAACGATAAGGTCTAATATTTGTCTTATCATCATTTGTTTTATATATCTCACATTATTAGATGGTTAGAAAGATTTTCGCTTTTTCTTTTGCCAAGGGGCGGTAATCAGAGTTGTGAGTTGTGTTTTATTCTTGCTCTTAATCATAACTTTTAACAATTTCATTTATGTAAAGCACTGATCAGAAATAATGCAAATTGCTCAAAGGTATTTCTATTCATGGATTTCTTATATATAAAATTTTGATCATTCTCACTATGGGAGAAGATAATGACAGATATTATCCAAAATCTGTTGGTATACTCTCTCAATTTGTGTTTATAAAAATAGTAATGCTGTCTTACATTCACATTGCATTTTTCAGTTTACTAAGTGTTTCCTGTGCATTAACTTATCTGATCCTCACGTTTACGTTTTCTTTCTTTTACACATATTTATCTTTTCAATTATATTTTACTCAGAGTATATTTAAAATTAACTTATAATTCCTAAGCACACAATTACCAGTGATGCAGGACAGTGTTTGGCAACATAGTTACTACTAGGGCAGGTTAGTTTATGATTGAAAATTCACCCATTTATCATATTCAGCTGAAGTCAAAATTCAGCAATTCATAATATTCTGCGAGTGCATAATTAAACACTGATTACTGTTCTTAAATAAGAATTGGAGTAAATTTACCTTTGTTATTGTTGTCTAAAGGAATACCTTCTCTTAAGAATGCTCTCAAAGTTCTGTGATATCGAAATTTTAGTTATTATACAACTCTATTATGAGGTGTCATCAAATCCTAACTTTGCTGTTTTTCTCTAGCAAATACTGCTTCAGACAAAAAGCTTCTAATCGTAATTGATACAGATATTCTGATGAATCATCTCAAATTTGCTAAAATTTTGAAGACAACAGAAATCACAGGTATTTATAAAACATTTACTGATTCTGATTTTCTTATTTGAGTTGATATTTTATATTAACAGTGATGTGGGGTTTTTTCCCCACGTATGTTTCCATTTCGGTATGCTATTAAGCACATATGTATTAAGCATAATCAGCTTAAGTAAAAAAAAAACAACAACAGAGCCTTCACAGGTTAACCCAGCAATCTAAACTTCTCTTGTTTGATATCGAATAGTATTTGTTTTTGTAACATTCTTTTGACACTTACATCTATTTTTAATTTTCATTTTTTATGTATTATCTCTTTGTTTAGGTTGTGAATTCCTTACTTTAAAAAACTTCAAATTCTCCTACAGCAGTTCAATTTAGTAATAAGTACTTGTTGACTTCTAAGAAATCTTTTCATTTTTCAGGCTTTGACAGACTTGTATTAATAATTCCCTGGGTTGTTGTGCAAGAGCTAGATTGTATGACGGCAGGAAAACTGCTAAAACATGCCCAGCACAAAGCCATACCTGCAGTTCATTTCATCAATGACAGTCTCAAAGATCAAGATCGAAAGCTGGGGTCAGTCAATACAACTCGAATCTCAAAACTTTGTAAGTATTGTTCTCTCACGGTCCTTCCTGATTAAGATTTGTTTGGGTGCTGACTCGTTGGAGGGAAATGGTGCAGAACTTCTAAGAAACTTATAACAATTGGAATGTGAAATGCAGAACACAGTGATCGTTTGGGGTATTCTATTAGGCTTTGGTTTTGGGGGTCTTTGATTTTTCTTTTCTTTTCTCCTAGACCACCTTAGGTTATGTGTGTATTTCACAGATAGTGACAACATAGTTCTAACGTATAGTTGTCTATATTACAGTACTTTGAATTCCTTTTGTAAAGATCATTGTTGAGTGATGAGGCCAGTAAGTGATCTGGGTTTCTAGTCTGTCACTGTATGCAGTTAGTATGATGCAGAAGCAGGCACTGTTTTCCTCTCGTCTGTCAGAATCTATAGTAAGCAGGTGTTCTTATAATAAAGGTCTATAGATTTCCTCCTAATTTTTTTTTTTCTGTATTAGTTTCTTTTATGTCATTTTTAAATCACTCTAGTCTTAGAACCAAGTATGTTTTTTATGTTTTATATAACTTTTTAGAAAAAAATCTGTGTGTAGAGCAACACTGTTATATACACGTGTAGAGGATTTATTTCATGCTTCAAAAATTTGTTTCTTCCCAACTCAGAATTATTTGTATATGTAGATTCACATTATTTTAAATATCATGGATTTATGTTATTTACTGTACCCATATTTCACTATAAGACATGAAAGACTTTGTCCAAAACTGAATCTAATCATGATATTAATCCTGAGAAGCCTTTTGGCACAGCTATTTAGTCTTAACTCTTTGAGGAAAAAAGGCTTCCACCATCCATTCATTCATTCCCTTTGCAAATATTTATTAGCTCTTGGTATATCCCAGATACAGTGCTTATGCATTTTGAGAAGTAAGTTCGTATGATGTTTCAGAGCTTTTAAAGGAAAACCATGAGTAAATATGACTTATTAGAATCAATAAAATGTTAAAATATTTAAACACATTGTATTAAATTGGACATCTTAGTCTTTTTTTTACTTTTCTTTATGAAAAATTTCAAATGCAGAAGAGAATAATATAATGAATCCCTATGTACCTATCACTTGTTTTCCACATTTTGCTATTGTTTATTTTCTCATTTTCTTTTCTACTTCTCCCCCAACTCCTGGAACTCCTGCAGTAGTTTGAATCAAACCCCAGATAACATATCATATCATTTTTACCCATAAATACTTTGGTATGTGTTACTAACATATAAGACTTTTTATTTTATTATTATTTTCTTGTTGCTTTTTCTCCCCAAATCCCCCCAGTACATAGTTGTGTATTTTAGTTGTGGGTCCTTCTAGTTGTGGCATGTGGGACGCTCCTCAACATGGCCTGACCAGTGGCCATGTCCACGCCTAGGATCTGAACCGGTGAAACCCTAGGCCACTGAAGTGGGAGCACGCAAACTTAACCACTCAACCATGGGGCCGGCCCCAAGACGTTTTATTTTAAACAGCCACACAGTTAACAAAACTAATCCCTGATCTAAGCTATCATTTTGGTAAAGCCCCAGTCCTTATAAGCGGTGGGAATTTTTTCTTACTCTTAATATTTTATTGTTTTTAGTTTGTTGATGCAAAATGCATTTTATTATATAATGATATAGATATTAATGATAATTATAGATAACACTTATATGACCATTATTCTCCAGACCCTTTTCCAAGTGCTTTACAGCTAATATCTCATTCAAACCTTATAGTACTTGTGGAAGATAATTTTATTAGCCCCATTTTTTTTTTTTTGAGGAAGACTGGCCCTGAGCTAATAACCTCCAGATCAAAAAGTGGTTGTGAAGATTGGTTAATATGTTACATTATAGTACTTGATTGCTCATGGCCTGCAGTAGGTGATAATTCTCTCATGTCTTCATTATATGAAAAGCTTATGCAGGTTGATTGGAATATGTAAAATTTCTCTTCCCCTAAATGGACAAAGATTATTAATAGGTAATTCACAAAAGAAGAAATACAACTAGTCAGCCCATTGTTTGCTGCAAATATGTTCCTGTTTGTTGTTTTTAATATTATTAATTTCCCATGTATAAAAATTTTTATTTTGTAGCTTTCACTTTTTCCTTTTTTTTTTTTTATTGCTTCTAAGTTTAGAAAGTTCCTCCTTCTCAGCAGCTGCTGGGAATACTTACAGTGCTTCAGGGCTTTAGGAATATGAGTTAGTAACTTTCAGGAGAGCAATTTATCAGTGTGGATCAAGAAGCCTAAAGATATAATTCTCTTTCTAGAAATGTATCCTAAAGAAATAGAGATGCTCACAGTGATTTATATAAATAGTGTTCACCACAGCGTTATTTATATAGCAAAAAATTTGAAACAATGTAACAATTGGAGAAGTTATATACGATGCTATAGCCATATGAGGGAATACTATATTTTGAAAAAATGTTAATCAAATGTAATATTAAACAAAATACGATTTAAAAGAATATAAAGTACAACTCCAAATTTGTTAGATTATGCATATATACTTAGTGAATGTTGGTTATATTTAGCTGATGAATTATGAGTTATTTTAATTTTCTTTATATTTTCTGAATTTTCCTGATTTTCTATAGTTATTTTATTTTTATAATAAGGTAAAAATAATTAAAGGCAAAAATAAAGTTATATGCCACCTCCCCTACCAGACGTTTGTTCCATCATTTTTATGTTTTCTTTTATTATATTTTTTGTTGATTCATTTATTTGCCAAATATTTGTGCCAATGCTGTTGTAAGTGTTGGGGCTGCAGCAGTGAATGAAACACACACAGCCTGCTGCTGAGAGGCTTAAATTCTATTTAGTATTAAAAATCATATTAACTGTAGTTTATACAGAATTTGTTTTGGTGTTGTATGTCAGTATAGGTCATTGCTGTTGAGGTGCCATTTAAGCTGACTCTTAGTAAGTATATATAACTTAAAAAGCACATGCTGTTGCCATATGTTGGGCCAAGTGCTTCATATCAATTTCCTCCTTTAAACCTCCTGGTTAAGCAGTTTGCCCAAGGTTATACGTCTGGTAAGTGAGAAAGCAGGGATTCAAACCCAGATTCGTCTGTTTCCAGAGACTTTGTTTTGTTCACTTTTGAATAGTACCTGAGCAGATGCTCAAAAATATTTGTTCAATAAATACTTCATGACTATTCTTGCAGTTTTAAGTGTCTTTTCCAACCCCATGTATCCTAAAACGTCTTTAAGTTGAGATAGCTTTAAGCATGATGTAATCGCCTAATTTACTTATAATCTCTAAGTGACTGAACTGAGACTAGAATTCATAGCATTTGGTTTCTAGTATGGCACTTAACTTGCTGATTATGTTTCTTTCTTTGTGTTCCTGAATAGGCATATCTTATTCCATTTTAGCAGTAAACTAACCACTTTGTTAAACCCATGACTATATGCTACTGAATTCTAGATCTAGAATTTTCATGGCATTATTTTACTGTGTCTTACCTTCCTTTTTATTTAAAAAGTTTTCTTTTCTTTTAGATGTTTTTGATTTGTAAATACAGCCTAGATTGTTCATATAGTATCTGGATTTTTTTTTCCTTTTTTCTCCCCAAAGCCCCCTGGCACATAGTTGCACATTCTTCGTTGTGGGTCGTTCTGGTTGTGGCATGTGGGACGCTGCCTCAGCGTGGCTTGATGAGCAGTGCCATGTCCGCGCCCAGGATTCGAACCAACGAAACACTGGGCCACCTGCAGCGGAGCACGCGAACTTAACCACTCGGCCACGGGGCCAGCCCCAGTATCTGGAATTTTAGTGTGCTGATTGATTGTTGCTTTTGTTAAATTTGCAGATGGATTGAGTGACGAGAACAATGATGATTGAGTATTAAAATGCTGTCTTCAGTACCAGGAATTATTCCCTTGTTCTCTTGTTATTCTGTGCATGTGAGTTTCATAGTCATTTTACTCTTTTGTTTTAATAGCAACTTATCCCAAAGAATTTTTAAAAATCATACTGTATCCACCATACCAAGGATCTGAAACATGCATAATTTTCTAAATCTGCCGGTAAGCATATTCAGTTATATCTCACATTCTTATAATGTGTAAGCTATAGAAGAATGAGATTTGAATCTCATGAAATTTCATTTCAATTTAATTTGTATGATATTTAGAAGACTTTTGAAAAAGCAGGGGAAAGTCAATTTAATATCCCAGTAAAGTAGTTCAGAAATAAAAATCTGACATTTTTTGGTCATGAGGCAAGAAGTTTATTTAATCGACTAATTAGTTTGTTGGGGAGGGTAGGTTATGTAACACTTATGTCCTGGGTGCCTGTTATGGGGTTGAGTTGGAGTCCTGGGTCTGCCACTTATCAGCTTTGTGACCTTGGAAAGTTGCTTCACTTAGTTTTCTTACGTGTAAAATATAGGGAGAATAATAATACTTGCCTCGTGAGGTTATTGTGAGTATTTAGAGAAAAAAATATATATATATAAAGGACTTAAAGTTGTGCCTAGTACATCAGATGCTCTCTATAAGAGTTTTTCGTCCTCCTTCCTTCCTCCTCCTTCCTTTCTTCCGTTCCCAAGTGATATTTTCATAACTTAATTCTAAGGTAAAACTAACAATGTAAAGCAAAATTGTATTCATCATATGTGAGAAAAAGCTCTGAAGGAACCAAGCAGAGCAATTTTAATTTGCAGCTTTAGTCTGAATTTTATTCACTGCAAAATGGGAGTTTTACAATTTCATGATTGTGCCTGAATTCTCTGTGAAATGGAGTGATTATAGAAATGAAGAGCCCTAAGATTTTTCTTGTAAGGGGGCTTGGTCAGTTATCATTTTAGCTGTCTTCAAAGATGTTATTCATTTTGGCATTAAATGAAATATTAGAGATTTCTATCTCTAGGTTTTAAATTTTTTTTGATGAAGGACATAATATATCGTTTTGGAGTTTGTTCAAGGCTGAAATAGAACTAGTAATATGTTGATCAGTTTGAATTTGAGATAAGCTAGATTTGAGAGATAATTGTTATGTAATTTTTTTAAAGTTCAACTTAGAATGAAAATTAAATTGAAGAGACTTTATCAACTCTCCATTATTTCTGCAATCAGTGTTTTGGGATTAACAGATGTAACATTTTGTAGTGAAATGAACATTTGTAATCAAACCTTACTTTTAAAAAAATTATTTTATTGAGGTCATATTGGCTTATAATATTGTGCAAATTTCAGATGTAGTTTATTATGTGGGGCCAGCCCAGAGGTGTAGTGGTTAAGTTTGTGTGCTCTGTGGCCTGGGTTTCATAGGTTTGGATCCCAGGTGTGGACCTACACACCACTGTAGCAGCCTCCCATGTACAAAATAGAGGAAGATTGACACAGATATTAGATCAGGGGCAATCTTTCTCTCACACACACACACACAAATACATTATTATATATCAGTTTCTATATAGACTGCATCATGTATACCACCAATAGTCTAGTTTTTATCTGTCACCACACATATGTGTCCATTTACCCCTTTCACCCTCCCCGAATCCCTTCTCTGGTAACCTCCAATCTGTTATCCTTATCCATGCGTCACACCTTACTTTTCATTCTGGCGTTAGCATGCTCCACATGAGCCTGTTTTTATTTTTATTTTTTCCTATAAAGGGTGATAGTCATGCCTACTGTGTAAGTCACACCTCCTTATTATAAGGATACATTTATATTGCTTAAATGGATGATGAAGATGATAATTAATATTAATTGATAATGATAGTAAAGGAGAACCCTTCTATCATACTATATACTATACCTCATTCTAAGTGCTCTACTTACATTTACAATCCTAAATATGGGCCAGCAACCCCTTGTTAGTAACTTCAGTCCATATCTCTTCTAAACTCTAGACTAGTACATTCATCTACTTATTTGATATCTCTACTTGGATGTCTCACAGACATCTGGGACGTACTGTCTCCAGAAACGAACTCCTGATCTTTCCTTCTAAACTGTTTCCATCTGAACAAAAAGTCCCACCTTCCACCCATTTGCTAAAGCCAGAAAACTCGGAGTCATTTTTGATACCTGGCTTCCCCTCATAATCTATATCCAGTCAATTCGCGAGTCTTGTATGGTCTTTTCTTTATCTCCCCTGCCACCATCCTATGTCAAGCCATGTTATTTTTCCTCTTTTCTTCCTTTTCTACTCTAAGATTAATTATGCTCTCTACTTCTACACTAGCTCTCCTTCATTTACTCTTCAAAAAGTAATAATGGTATTTTTAAATTTTTAATTTAAAAATTTCATTATGGAGAATTTCAACATATTCAAAATGAAAGAGAGCTGATAAACTCCAAAGTACCCAGCTGCAACAATTACCGTAATTCTGCCGTCTTCTATCTATATTTCCATCCACTTCTGTTCCCCATATGGTTATCTTCATACAGTTCTTTTTTTTTTTGAGGAAGAACATACAATATTAAAATGCACAAATCTTAACTCTACAATGTTGACAGTGGGTACACTGGTGTAGCCTGCATCCTCCTTGATATATAGAACACTTCCATTGCCCCTTTGTGCTCTTTTTCTGGTTTCTAAAGGTGGAAGCTTAAGTCATTTATTTGAGACTGCTGTAGATTTCTTTTTAAGCACTGCTTTAGCTGCATCCCACAAATTTTGATATGTTGTTTGTTTATTTTTATTCAATTCAATATCCTTTATAACTTCCCTTATGATTTCCTTTTTGACCCATAGGTCATTTAGATGTTTGCTGCTTAATTCCAAATATTTGCAATTTTTCCAGTTATCTTTTTGTTATTTATCTGTACTTTAATTCTGCTATGGCTTGAAAACATAATTTATAGGATTTCTATTCTTTTAAATTTGTTAAAGTTTGTTTTATGGCCAAGAATATGGTCTACGTTGGTGAATGTTTTATGTGCACTTAAAAAGAATGTATATTCTGCTCTTGTGGGTGGAGTATTCTATAAACTTCCATTAGGTCAAGTTGGTTGATAGTGTTGTTTGGGTCTTCTATAACTTTTCTGATTATCTGTCTACTTATTCTACGATTACTGAGAGAAGAGTATGGAAATCTCCAACTATAATTGTGGATTTGTTTACTTCTCTTTTCAGTTCTATTTGTTTTACTTCATATATTATGAAACTCTGTAGTAAGATGGATACAAATTTAGGATTATTTAGGATTCTCTTCTGGAGAATTTACCCCTTCTCATTATATATATCTCTCTTTGTTTCTGACAATATTCCTGGTTCTGAAGTCTCCTTTGTTTAGTGTTAAGATCACTATTCCAGTTTTGTTTTGGTTAGTATTTATGTGGTATATCTTTTTCCATCTATTTACATCTATTTACTATCTGAGTCTTTAGTTTTTTTGAGGATGGCATAGAGTTGGTACTTTGTCCAAGCTGACAATTTTGTCTTTTAATTGATGAGTTTATATCATTGATTTATTTGGTTGGATCAAAATCTACCATTTTGCTAATTATTTTCTATTTGTTTCATCTGCTCTTTTCTTCTCTTTTTCTTTCTTAGGTTATTTTTTATGGTGCCATTTTATCTCCATTATTGATTTATTTATACCTTTTTGAAAAAACTTTTTAATGGTTTCCCTAGTGTTTACAATATACGTCTTTATTTGATCCAAGCCTACTTTCAAATAATATTATATTGCTTCACATGAGGTGTAAGGATCTTATAACAGTATATTCCCAATTTCTTTCTCTCATGCTTTGTGATGTCATTGTCATATATTTTACCTTTATGAAATAATAAACACATAGTACTTTGCTACTATTTTTGCTTCAGTCATTTACTGTTTAAAGCATTTAAAAATAAAAAAATGAATATTTTAATCTTTCATTCCATTTTTAGCACTTTTCATTGCTTTTTATAGATTCAGGTTTTTGTCTGGTATCATATTCTTTCTGCCTAAACAACTTTCTTTGACATGTGTAAGTTTGTTGGCAATGAATTTTCTAGTTTTGTTTGCCTGATAATGTCATTATTTATTATTTATTTTTGAAAGGTATTTTTGCTGGATATGCAATTCTGGGTTGACTTTTTTTCTTCTGGTATTTCAAAGATGTCACTCCATTTTCTTCTAGCTTGTGTGGTTTCTGATGAGAAGTCTGCTATAATTGTTTTGATTCCTCTTTATATAATGTGTCTTTTTTCCCTCTCATTGTTTTCAGGATTTTTTTCTTTGTCTTTTGCTTTTTTAGCAGTTTGTTTTAGCAGTTTTTAGCAGATGTGCCCAGGTGTGTGTTTGTGTATGTGGGGGCAGGGTAGAGAAGAGGGAAGTTATGCTGTTTGATGTTCTCTGAGCTTCTTGGATCTGTAGTTTGGTGCCTGTCTTTAGTTTTGAAAAATTCTTAGTCGTTATTTCTTCAGATATTTCTTCTGCTCCATTCCCTCTTTTGTCCTCTGTTATTACAGAATTACATTGTAGTAGCCAGCCTCCAAGATCACCCCAATGATCTCTGCCTCTTAGTATTAAAGCCTATGTGTAGTCCCCTCCTCCACCATACCAGGCTCAGTTGACTGCATAATAAAGAGCAGGCATCAGAACTGATAATGTTACTTCTGCGATTAGGTTATAAAAGACTGGGACTTCCTTCTTGGTCACTCTCTTTCTTCCTCTCTCTCTTGGATCACTTCTTCTGGGAAGCAGGCTGCCATGATGTGAGCAGCCCTCTGGAGAGGCCCACATAGTGAGAAACTGAAGCCTCCAGCCAAGAACCAGTGAGGGCCTGAGGCCTGCCAACAGCCACATGAATGAGTGCCAACTAACCTTGAAATGGCTGCAACCCTAGGCAATACCATGCTCCTGCCTTGTGAGAGAACTTGAGCCAGAACCATCCAGTCAGCTTGCTCCTAGATTCCTGACTCTTAGGAGCTGTGAGAGAATAAATGCTTGTTTTAAGTTGCTAAGTTTTGGGATAACTTGTTACACAGCAGTAGATAACTAATACATGTGTGTATGTTAGACTGTTTGATGTTGTCCCACAGCTCTGGGTTTTTTTTTAACCTTTTAGTCTCTTTGTTTCAGTTTGGGTAATTCCTGTTGACTTGTCTTCAAATTTGTTTTTCTTTCCTCACGTATTTCAAGTCTGCTGAGGAGCCTGTCAAAGGCATTCTTCATTTCTGATAACTGCTTTTTTTTTAATTGCTAGCCACTTCCATTTGATTCTTATAATTTTCATCTGTGCGGAAACTGCCCATTTGATTTTGCATGCTATTTCCCTTTTCCATTAACTTTTCCATATCCTTTAGCATATTAATCAAAATTATTTTAAATTCCCAATCAGATACCTTCAACATCTGTGTCATATCAGAATCTGGTTCTGTTGATTGCTTCATCTCTTGGCAGTGTGTTGTTTTTTCTAGGCAGAATTTATGTGCAGCTTTTAGGGCTCACCTACTCTGTGGTTTCCTCCCTTCTTCAGTTTCGCCTTTAACTTTCTATCTGCCCTGGCCAGTCCTGAACATTGTCTTCTGACATTTCAAGCCACTAAGACTGTGGCTTTCTGTCATAAGCCGTTGATGAATTGGGGAATGCCCTCAGGCGAAAAGATAGAAACTTCTTGTTTTCACCAGTGTAGTGTCTGTCTTGAGGGTAGACCCTCTTCTAGCTTCTGCCTACATTTTAGTGCTCTCGAGAGCCTTCAGATAGTTTTCTGTTGTTGTTCAGATTTTCTAATTCTCATCTGTGGGAAAGTTAGTCTGATCAAGCTGTTCTGCCATTAACAAAAGCCGGAAGCCTGCTGGACTCCAGAATAACAATTTAACAGACACAGATGTGATCATGTCACTTCCCCATTGAAGCCCTTAAAAATGTCTTTGCATTTGTTAAGGTCCTTGCTCTCTAGCCACGTAAATTGGTCTCCTGCACTATGCTCTAATTATACCGACTTTCTGCAAATAGCAAATTTACACCATTTGTCTTATGCTCCCTCAGACTAAATTTGTAATTGCCTGCCCTGTGTAAATTATTTCTCTTACTGTGGCTCTCTATTTATTTCTTTTTGGATGATCGTATTCTTGTGTTCAAATCTGGCTTCCACGTACCAGGTATAACTTTGGACAAGTTACTTAAACTTTTTACACCTCAGGTTCTCATCTGTGAAATGGCGATAAGATTAGTACCACTCCCACCTAGGAGGTTTGTTGTGAGAATTAAATGGATTGATATGTGTAAAGTGCTTAGAACAGTGCCTGGTACCAGGAAAACTTTTGATATATAATAATTATTATTATCCTCAAAAACTCATATGATGTGCCTCTGCTATGTGTTAATTCCTTTATCTTTTCTGTTAAAAAAATTGCTATCCTTTGTTAATATGTATGCTGAGAATCACCAACCTCTGATTAGATCCCATGTATTTTGAGTTGCTGTGTGATTTATCTTACAAAAAATAAAATATTTTACTCCTAACCTCAACCTTAGGTATGATAGAAATTTAAGAAACAAAGGCCTAATAAGTGGTGTGAAGTCACTCAGTAAAGAATAATTGAGTGCAGAGTTGTTAAACTTATCTCTGAACACAGATGTATGTCATCAGCCCTGTATATCTAAGCAACAATTGAAAGCAGGTAGTATTCTTACTACAAATAATTAGAAATATATCTTATTTTATATACTAAGATTATTGATAACAATTGGAATTAATAGTAAATTTTCATCTTGTACATTTAAAATAACATTGTTTGGAATATTTGCTGGCACATAAATGGTAGAAATAAATGAATGCTATAATGGTAATCCAAAAGAAAACATAATTAACATTATTGCCTTCTACATACACTTTTACAAATTAATTTGAATTTTTGTCTGCACACTCACATTTTTACATATTTATAATCACTGTATGCATGCTATTTTGTACCTTGAAGAGTATGGATTTTAAATTAATAGTAGCTACAGGAAATATTCATTTGAGGTGGAGAGAATTTTTTTGTTTCTTTCTACAATTAGCCTTATATTCATAACCTTCTATTAATACAGTAAAAACTCAGTAATAGAGAAACTTGAGGGACTCTAGTAATAATTATTTTTTAATTTTAAACTAATACTTAAAAAAGCTAAAGGCCATACTGTTGTTTAATCTCTTTTTCTTGACCAGAATAATCTGTTCTATAGCTTGTTATTTGATGGTATATTATATTAAATCTGACATAATTTAAAAATACATCCCACCTTTTTCCTCTGTGGGGAGTGTAATTATTGAAATCTCTAATATTGTATGTACCTTTTACATATAATTATAGAAAAATTCATATGTACACATGCTACTTTTTTGACCTTTTTGGTAATAAAATTTCTTTTGTCATAAAATTCAAAATGGCATTTATTAGAGGTAACAGGATATTCCAGTGTATGGTTTTTCAGGGGTCACATACTTTCAGTTTGCCCATTATATGACTGTCATTTTTAATCCTTAGTTTGTATGTCTAGAGATAAACCACTTAATATTTTGAATTTTCCAATAAAGAAATTGCAGTTCTTTTCAGGTATCAAAATAGTAATGTTAATGAAATGATATTAATTAAAATAATAAAAGCTCATTTTAAAAGGAGAGGGTGTAAAGGCAGTTAAGCTGAGATTTTGGTGCTTTCATAACATATTTCATCCTTCTTGATGTGAGCAGCAATTGGAAAAATATACTATTTTTGGAAGCAAAACATTTTGATCCATAGTTCTTGGTTTTCTATTATAAATATATGTAAAGCATTTTTTGAATTTTTCCTTTTGTGGAAAATAAAAAATAAAATTGTAGTTAAAATATCACACTCATTTCTTAAATTTCTATTTTAGTAAAAATATTTAGTTGCCTTTTGTCAAAAAGATAAAGCATTGGCTAACATAGTATATTTATCTTGCATCTAAAACAAGTATACTAGAGATACATGTTTCTAAAGAAAGTATTGGTTTGTTTTCCAAGTAATTCAAATACTAATTATATACATAAAGTATTTATTAATTATGGCTTAATACTAACTGTATATGTGAAATGTTTACTATTCGTGTCCTAAATAAAGCCTGTAACTGGTTTTTTTAAAGAAGCAGCACCTTTGGAAGAGAGCTATGAGGAAGAATCTACAAATTCTGGACTACTCATTCTACTTGAAAGCATCATATCTGACCTTGAAAAATCTCTTGGAACAACTTTATCTTCAATATTAGAAACAGAAATGAAAATTGCTTTTGGAAACCTTTGGATGGAGGTGATTATTTCAACCCTAATAGATGAAAATTTCTCTTTTATTGCTAAAGATTTGTTACCTTACTTTAAGAAATATTTCTTGTATAAAATGTGTAAGCTTCATTGTACTAATCTATATAATATTATGGTTTTTTTTTTGAAGTTTTTGAAAATACTTTTGAAAATTAATTGATGGACATTTCCTAAAGACCAGGACTATATTTTATTCATTTTTTCAGTGAACAAATATTTATTGTGAATCTACTAGTGTCAAACACCTTGCCTCATGGAGCTGAAGTTGAATTCAGAAAAATTTCTCTCATATGTGAGTCAAAATGTCTTGTATAGGGAATTCCCCTAGCAATATGTATTCAAAGAAGTATATATTTTGGCTTATGTCATGTAAATATGAGAATCAGAGTATAAATTTGATCTTATTAGCAAGATATCTTGAATTTTCTTTAGACTCACATCTTTTCTGCAATCAGTAAAACACAGCATTTGGCAATAGTGGCCTTTTTAGTTTAGTTTAAGGTTTGTTTGCTGTTGACATTTATAGCTGGGAGAAACATTATTCCCCATCAACTATAGACTGTATCTATTCCAGATGTTCACGGAGATGCTAATGTTTGCCAATATGATGTGTTTGCTGCTTGGTTATTATCAAGTGTTGAACCAAGATGAAGAATGATCAGATGCTTCTAGGAGGGTTGACATAAATTAGATATTTCCTAATAGAGTCTAGGAAAATCATTGCATGTGAATGCTTAAAAAGGCCATGCTGACGTCTTGAGGTACTAAGTGATCAATCTTTTTTTTTTTTTGAAAGATTTTATTTTTTTCCTTTTTCTCCCCAAAGTCCCCCAGTACATAGTTGTATATTCTTAGTTTTGGGTCCTTCTAGTTGTGGCACGTGGGATTCCGCCTCAGCGTGGCTTGATGAGCAGTGCCATGTCCGCACCCAGGATTCGAACTCATGAAACACTGGGCCGCCTGCAGTGGAGCGGGAGAACTTAACCACTTGGCCACGGGGCCAGCCCCTCAGTCTCTTTTTATACATGTCTTTGCAAGAGTGTAGCAAGTGTCGAGCATAGTTGACAACTTTTTCTATAGATTTTTTCCAATTATATGAAATAACTAGACTGATTTCCTCAAAGAAATGACTGTGTTGAAAAGTAGATTGATGCCCTTTGCTGGTTAAAACTATGCTTTTTCCAATTAGAACTGTGCTTGCTTTTCACACATATAGTTTCTGAAACTATAAGGACTAATACAAATATGAATTTTACAAAAGCAATTTGCAATGGAATTAGCCTTTAAGATTATGATTGGCTTTAATAAAACATCTTTTTAGTTTAAAAAGAATTTAACTATATTTTGCCCAAAAATGTATGTAGGAATTCCTGAATAGGTACTTTAATAATAGGAATAATAAATAAATCATAGATGCTATTTTTTTCTAAATACTTTTTAGATGCTGTACTTGAAACCACCATGGACTCTAATACATTTGTTACAGTGCTTTAGAAAACATTGGTTGGCTATATTTGGATTAGTTATGGAAAAGAACTTGCTTTTAACCATTGAGAGCCTATATGAAAATCTCTACAAAGGTATGAATCTTTTATTTTGTATTTAGCAGTGTTGTGTTAAAGTGAGACTAGGAGATATATTCCATGGGATGTGAAGATGAATTAATAAAAATTTGTCATTTACTTCTTAATTATTCATTTTTAATTCTAATTTCAAATAGGAATTTGTGACAGCTGGTTGAACAGAGCTTATGACTCTTAATGGTATCATTGTTGATGTTACTGGATGTTGTGAATATATAATTTTTAATAATGTTTAAACCATATTTTACAGTTTATTCAGATATACAAATAGAATTATTTAGATTTTTTTAATTTCTATTAGGTTTAACATGCAAACTCTGACCACATTTCATGTACTAATTTTAAAAATAATGTATCAAGGTTTCTATCTAAGCTGTAGGGATAAGGAATAGGAAAGTTTGGCTGTGGTGCGTAGTGAATTTTAGAACCACCAAAGACTATATTCCAGCACTTAGTTGGTGGCTTTTAAAGTACGTGGTACAGAACCTCTTGCAGCACCTCTGGAGTTGCCACAGACTGGAGGAGGAAAGGTTGGTGAATGGGGAGCCTGGTAAGTGGCCTCTGGCCCTCAACTCCGACTTTAGTCATGCAGCTTCCTTTTATCTGTTTATATTTGGAAATTCCATGTAAGATTTGAAAAAGAAAGTTTCTCTGCTAAGAAGAAAAAGATGTGAAAAGCACTGATCTAATGTTATTAAAGCCCATTGTTGTATGATGAAGAAAACTAGCCCTGAGAGGGTAAGTGATTTATCCAGAGTCAAACAGGTATGTATTGCTGTACCTTTAAAAAGCAAAGTGTAGGGGCCAGCCCCGTGGCGTGGCGCAGTGGTTAAGTTCACAAGTTCCACTTTGGCCACCCGGGCTTTGCCAGTTCAGATTCCAGGTGCCGGTTCGGATCCCGGGTACAGACATGGCACCGCTTGGCAAGCCATGCTGTGGCAGGCATCCCACATGTAAAGTGGAGGAAGATGGACACGGATCTTAGCTCAGGGCCAGTCTTCCTCAGCAAAAAGAGGAGGATTGGCAGCAGATGTTAGCTCAGGGCTAATCTTCCTCAAAAAACAAACAACAAAAGCAAAGTGTAACCATTACTAGGATGTTCAGTTCTTGATTTTTTTGAACTCCTAACATGAAGTGATCTATTTATTCTATGTATTACTTTATTTATTACTTATATCCTGTCAACTTTTAAAAAGTAACTGTGAGTATGAGGGCTATTAAATAACAATCTGATTACAAGAGGGTTTAAGTTAGGTTTAAAGGCACAAGAGCCAGGTAATAAAGAATCAGAAAGATAGCTTTACCGTAAAACATATGCAAACAATTATTGCATCACTTGAATACAGATTTGAACACTCAGCTTCCTGGAAGCTAAGACAGAACAAAAGCAAAAACGTATTCTATAGTAGGTATACCAGTTCTCTCTCTCTTTCCCCTGAAGTGTAAACTCTTTGAAAATTTTTATATTTTTAAAAATTCCTCCAGGGGATTTAAAGCTCCTAATTAGCGACTTATGACTTATACGTGGTAGATGTTGCATGAATGTCTCTTTTAAAAGTTACCACTTTTTAAAATAAAGATACTTTCCAGGCATTGTCTTTAACTTATGGAACTTATTTATTAGGGGTATTATTATTTAAGGGACATGGAACAACCTACTGGACATGTCTTCAAAGCAGTTTTACAAGATATATAGAAACACTTTTCATATCTTTTACTAGGGGCATAATTTAGTGGAGTCTCTCAAAAGAGAAAATCCATAAACCGTGTATGATCTTGAACGAGATTTGGTTTCAAACAGAGGGTATTTGGTTGCCATCTTCTATCTGTCTGTTTTCCAGCGGTGGGCCGTGTTTCACTCTTACACGCAGCTCAGAGGTAGTGGGCAGCAGCTCTAACTGGCAGTAGGGAGAGAAGTGAAAAGATGGTGACTTTTGCTTCTGCTAAAAAGTCATTTTTGGAATCATTGTGTGTGTAATTTATTGACCCTTGGTCTAGAAGAATCTGATGCCTAATGTTTACTGACTTGTGAAGAATACATAATAGAAGTACAAAAGTGCCTTCTGCTCCAAAATAATTTTGAATTGGAAAAATCACAGTTTATGATTTTGTTTAATATCTTTTTTTTCTTTAAAGATTTTATTTTTTCCTTTTTCTCCCCAAAGCCCCGGTACATAGTTGTGTATTCTTCGTTGTGGGTTCTTCTAGTTGTGCATGTGGGACGCTGCCTCAGTGTGGTCTGATGAGCAGTGCCATGTCCGCGCCCAGGATTTGAACCAACGAAACACCGGGCCGCCTGCTGCGGAGTGCACAAACTTAACCACTCCGCCACGGGGCCAGCCCCTTGTTTAATATCTTTTAATAGTATCCTCAGCTGTTGAGTTATGCATATGTGTTTAACTTCAGTATAGCAAACTCGTATCCTTAGATCCATTCATAGAAAATTGTATGGAAAATGACTAATAGTTTTTTCTGGCTTTGTTATCTATATTTACTTTAATCTAAATAATTATTGACCTATATAAGCATTAAACTGTTTAAACCGTGTAGATTTCTTTACGTTGTGTCTAAGTACTGAATTTATGTTTATTTCCCTTTGCCCAAATCTTAGTAAAGGATTTTTGTATGACAGAAGTCAAATGATTGATTCAAGAATGTAAGCCCTCCTGAACACTGACTGCCTTGGAGAAGCACCCTTAAAAGAAGTTGTGTCCAGTTTCTCCTCCTCAGGAGACTTACTGATTCATCTAGTCTACATGCTGTCCTATGTGTAGCATCTCTCATCTCTCTTTTCCCACAGGAATTTAAACTCATTGATTTAAAAAATAACTAAAAATGTGTTTTTGGTTTTTTTTTTGAGGAAGATTAGCCCTGAGCTAACTACTGCCAGTCCTCCTCTTTACTGAGGAAGCCTGGCCCTGAGCTAACATCTGTACCCATCTTCCTCTACTTTATATGTGGGACGCCTGCCACAGCATGGCTTGCCAAGCAGTGCCCTGTCCGCACCCGGGATCCGAACCGGTGAACCCCGGGCCGCCAAGGAGCAGAACATGCGAACTTAACTGCTGTGCCACTGGGCCAGCCCCCAACTAAAAGTGTTTTGTAAGGAAATAATAGTGTTTGTTTGATAAAGGAGAAGCCAGAAGCTTGGCTATAACCATCAGATTAGATTAGAATTTCTGAATGTTGTATAATTAAGTATTAAAATCTTTTTATTTTCATTTCATCTTTCAGTATTTCATAAACAAATGCTTCTTGTGTAAGTGATACAGAGGAACTCTGGGGCCGGCCCGGTGGTGCAGCAGTTAAGTGCACATTCCGCTTTGGCGGCCTGGGGTTCGCTGGTTTGGATCCCAGGTGCGGACATGCCACCGCTTGGCAAGCCATGCTGTGGTAGGCGTCCCACATAGAACGTAGAGAAGGATGGGCACGGATGTTAGCTCAGGGCCAGTCTTCCTCAGCAAAAAGAGGATTGGCAGATGTTAGCTCAGGGCTGATCTTCCTCAAAAGAAAAAAAGAAAAACAGAGGAACTCTGTTACTTTACCTCACAGTTCCAGTAAAAAAACTATGCTGATGTTTCAGAATATAACAGAGTCTCTGAAACGATGAACATTAAAAGAAAACAAAACAAACACATTGTAGCATGGTTATTCTAAATGCCTTTGAAAACTATGTAGCATTCTATCTTAGTAATGGAAAGAATTTTTTTTCTGATCTGAGTTTTGGTGACATTAGAAAGTTACTTATCTTCACTGTTCTTAACTTTTTAAATCTTTGAAATTATTGCCACTAACCTCTAATTGGTTTGAGAATTTAATGTAAGTAATTTAGTTTCTTGAGAGAAAATTGTTATACCATTAAATCATTATTTGTAGATTAACTCACTTTACTAATTTACAGGGGACAAAAATTCTGCCAGCTTCTTTTGCCCACAGCTCACTTTTACCCAAATTGTTTATTTTTTGCTGAAGTTGTGTTGTGCAGAGAGAGAGCACACATTATTTTTCAATAAACCTAGTATTACATTTCATGTAATGGAATGTGAAGGTAAATCTCAACGTGATAACTGAGTTGATTGAGAGGTACCACATAGAACTTACACGCCTACCACCAAAATGTGACTCTTCCAATGCCTCCACAGTAATTTGTGTATGAAACAACCTCAGTTTTCAAAATCTGTTGTTTAACTCATTTGGTGATTCTCTCTCTTTTCTGAAGAGGATAATGTTCTTTCACTTAACTTTTATTTTGAAGTTGACCGTGTTTAGGGAACTCCTGGAATCTGAATACACAATACCAGAAGCAACTCCAAGAACTTTATCTCCAACAAAGCCTGTTTAATTGTTGCTTTTTACACCAGAGCGATAAATTAGGAGTGGCATGTAGGTGTGAATGCGTACTCTTCTTAACTTCCATAATTAATATTAGATTGGCTTTACAAAGATGTTTTTGTGTTGTATACTCATTCTTATGTGTTTTTTCCTTCTTAATTTTCAGTTTCCAGCTAACAGTGCAGTGGATTTTACAACAGTGGAATTCCTGCTTCAGGATTCTAAGAGTTTTTACATGCTTTCAGCACAAGGTCGCATTGTGATGCTATTCTTCCACAGGCCTTTGCTCAAGTAAACTGCTCCAAACATTTGCAGAGGTAAGATACTTTGGAATGCTGTTTAGAGTAGCTAATCACATACCTTCTAAAAATGTATTTAGCAGACAACAGCAGGTAAAGGATATTTTCATTCTAACTTATTCTAATGTACTAAAGGCATTAAGCAAATACTAAGTGAATTGAATGGAGAGTAAACAGTTATTATTATAAGTTATAAAACACACATCCTCCTATGGAAGCCGTGTCACAGCAGTGCTGGGATTTTATATTATTTCATTTATGGATGGAAGAAAGCTGTGCAGTGTTGTTTGATTGTTCATTTTCCAGTGCTCCAGACCAGGGGATCAAAACATGCATCAAAATACTCTGGAAATTTTTTAAAACATGCAGATGCCAAGCCTTTATCAGACGTTACTGAGTCAAATTTCTGGCAGTGGTGCCCAGTAATGTTGTTGTTCTTGTTTTACTTTTTATTTTGAAATAATTTAAAACTTAGAAAAAATTTGCAAGAGTAGTACAAAGAATTCCCGTATATATCCTTTACCTGGTTTCCTGATGTTACATCTTAGCACATTTGCTTCATTGTTTTTCCTTTCTACCTGCCTACCTGTCTATCAACTTACCTATCCACATTTTTTCTGAACTCTTTAAGAGTGTGTTGTGGGTCTGATGCTCCTTTACCCCTAAATAGTTCCATATAAATTTCCTAAAGAATAAGGATATCTTATGTAACTAGCATAATTAGTTAGGAAATCAGTGCTGATACAGTACAATTTTTGAACCTATAGACCTCGTTCAGACTTTGCCAATCGACCTACCAATTTAACAAGTGTCTTCATGTGATTCTTGTGCAGTCAGCCTAGGTGTCATGACTTTTTACCCCTTTTAAACTATGTAAGTTTTGTCCCTGGTAATACTCTATTTCTACAGTCTTCTAATTTCAAATCTGGGAAATTCTGGGAGGTTTGTGTGCCAGAAACTGCTCAAAAACCTCATTATCAAAATTACTAGATAAGATATTAATGCTGCTTTCATCTAACATATATATATATATATATATATATTGTCTGGAAGGGGTGAGATTACGGAGGAAGCTCACTTTTTCTCACATAACCCTCCGGAGTCCTGTGGATTCCAGCTCATACCACATTCTGGATTTCCCTGAATTGGCCTATGGTTTGCATCAGTATTACTCAAGCTTTTAAACTAGAAAGCAATATACAAATATTAATACTTTTAAAAATATTGCTCTTACAAACAATGACTTTATTTTAATATATAATCTATAAATTATGTTATATTAATTACATGTAATGAATTAAAATAATATAATTATATAATAAAATATAAAAATTATAAAATATAATTTTAATAATTATATTATTGAGTTTATGTGATTTTATTATATAATTAATATTATGTAGTATGTAATTATTACATAATTATTTTTACATAATTAATTATAAATCTATATAGTAAACAAATGGGTGCACTTTATTACAAAAATATCAACTCGTATAAGCACAGACATAGCTAAAGTATTGGTAAATTTCCCCAAACGATGCTTAGGTCATTTAACATTTAAATCAAGCACATGGTATGAATCCCTTTAAAACACGCTTTTGCTGAAGTATTTGTGCACATACATGATTAGAGTCCTTTCTTTCTGTTGACTGATCACACCAGTGAAATGAAATGAGTTGTTTGACTGACTGGACTTTTAGAAATCAAATGGGATAGGCACAGGGTTTGAGAAAAGCCAGGTCTTACGTACAGCAGTATTCTACAGTGCAGGGACGGCCACTTTCACATGGCTTTGGGTCTGGGCTGCCCGTGGCCTGTGTGTGATGCTGTCGGTGACGGGCCCTGAGATCCCCCACAAGCCCCGGAGCGGGCGGTGCTTCAGTGGACCAGTTGACCCATCTCTACCACAGACACACGGCACAAAGCACACTGAGAGGTCGTGAAGCTCAGTTAATATTCAAAACGTTTTGATGCTCAGGTAAAAGGGGATTCAAGTTGTCACCAATTAGTAGGAAAAGACCAATTATTATAGAGCTATGATCTTTTATAAGCAGAAACATTAAAGGAATCTAAAAGCTGTCACTTTTTATGAAAGAGCAGATGGTCTGAATTAGACCCCTAACATATAATGAGTGTGAGTGTGTCTGTCCAGGTCTGGATGCAGATGATCCAGATCTAGGTAGACAACTGAACAGGAACACTTTTAAGGGCTGTTGGGGGAGGGAGAGAAGAGAATGGAAAACACACTGTCGATGTCCTTTGAGTCATTCTATTCAGTACTATCTATAGGGATTGATCCAGAAAAAGCATTGCCTTCTGTTCCAGACTTTAACTACTTGGAAATATGTTTAAATTATCATATTTCAATAAAATTCACAGTTTAGGCAGTAGAGACTTCCTGAGTCCCTCCTCTGGGCCAGACACTCAGCTACTATGATGAACAAGCCACAGCACTGGCTCTTCAGGAGCTGACAGTCCAGTGGAAGGAGACAGGTATATAAATAGGGCTGTTACCCTACACCCCAATTTTCTACCTTATCACCCCATCACCACTAAATTAGCATCTGGTTCTTGGAAGGAGTAGTTTGTCTCATGTCAGCTCCTGAGTTTTCTCCTTATTGGTCGTTCCTCCCCAAACCCCTAAGTCAAAGGCCACCACTGCCTTTGCTGCAGCTCATCTCCTGAAACCCCCCAAAGGGCTCCACATACAATTATGGAGATTGTGTAAGGCCGCCTTTGGGGACATAGACTACTGTAGGTTCACAAGGTGACTAAGGGAACTTCATGTAGGAGAAAACATGGCAGGCTAAGTCTGGCTTTTCCCAAAGGCAAAAGAAAACTTTTGCAAAGAAGTTCAAATCTTTGTAACCCTCCCAAGCATCTCCCCAAGAAACTTGAAGAACACCCATGTCCTTTGCTAAAGCAATTATCTTCTAGTTGGGACTGGGGACTGGGGTGATGGCTGGAGCCTCCTTCCCTGAGATCTAGCTGGTGCTTTGCCATTTAAGGCTGATCTTTGAGGTGTCTATGGCAGTCTGAAGTGAGAGTGGTCCTCATCACTCTTCCAGGTCTTCTGGAGGAAACCTTGATTCAAACACACACACACACACACACACACACACACACACACACACACACACAAACAGGCACACACATACACCACCTGTTTCCTTTGCCCTTAGACACAGGAATTCTTAAGCACGGGGTCATCAATGCTTGTTTCCCAGAGCAAACCCCTAGGGACTGGAGGAGGGATGAGTGAAGGGAGTAGCTAGTCTTCCAAATAAAGCAGGAACAAGCGATAATAGCCACGGGACTGTGGCCTTTGGGGAGAGGGACTGGATTAAACTGTCTGCTTTGAAGGTAAATTGTCTGACTGAATTAGATAAGGTTTTTTTCCAATTTGGTTTGCAAATATAGTGACAGGAACATTTTTGTTTGAGTTTACTCCACAATCTCAATAGTCATAGATTATCTACAAACAGGTTCAGATACTTAGGAATAAGGATTTTGGGTAATAAAGATTCTTTTCATTGAGTGTGGGGTAGTAACTAGGAACAAGAAGAAGAAGCATGCTAAAGTGGTGGGATGATTCAGCATGGGAGAAATAGTGAACCTTCTGTAAACCTGAGGATCTTTTCTTGACTCAGCAGCAAGAACTGGTGTCTTAGCACTTTTGCCAGAGTTACTAATGACCCATTATAAAAGAACAACTGAGGTTGATTATTTATCACGAAGGGATTTCTGTGTGTAGATAGAGCAGCATTTGCTCGATTGAGCCTCTCTCAGTCCTAATCCAGCGCAAAGGCACTGCTTGGCCTGGAGAGGGGTGTGACGTGCCCTGAGGAAGCTGGACAGAATCTTCTTCCCTCGAACCACGTGTTCATTCATCTAGTTTCTGCTCTGCTCACTCTTCCACTAGTCTGTTTTCTCCACTAATGGCCTGCCCCACCTCTCTCTCTCTCCCAACACTTTCTATTCTCCATTCATATGGCAGACAGAAGATGCTGTGCATAATGGAGCCCAGTTCGTGAACACAGGTCTCTCCTGGTCAGAGGGGAACTTCTCCTGTTTTCTTTTATTCTCCTTTTGTCCCTCTTTTCAGAATTTTAGCCAATTACCTCTTTTGCTCCTCACCTTCTGTGACAAGTCCACTGAGCTTCTTAGTTTTAAGACAATAAGGGGGATTTGTTCCTGTAAACTCTTTGGTTAAAAAAATGAAAAACAGTTCTGTCAGAGATGGAAGTACAGGTAAGATCTGAAGCTCGTCACCGCTGGGCAGTTCCAGTTCACTGGGGGCTCTGTAAGTGACCTGAGAGGAGACATATTTAGCAGTTAAAAGTATTTTTAGGAGACCTTAAAATAGAGCCAAAGAATAAATCTAACAGAAACAAGAAAAGGAGAACTTGGATTCTGGGATACCCTGTGGTTCTTGAAATGTGAATAAAATTACTTCCTGAAAAAGCTCAAAAAGGTTGTTAATCATTCTCTTCTCAGTCACCATGTTCAGCAGGGTCTCAGGTGCCTGTCTGACAAATAGCTCCATGGGCGTGAGTGATCCAAATGAGGCACAAATCTTTACACACTTCCTACGTGTCAAAACAGCCTGCAAGATTTTAAAGAAACGTCCTCACTTGACAGCTCCCGTCAGTAGGCCCTGGGACCATGCGGGGACCCGACACGTTAGGTGGACCTGTTCCAGCTACTCCATTCTTTCCTTTTTCATTCCCTTTCTTTTCCTCTCTCTTTTTAATTGAGTATTTTATATGTTACCACCTTCATAACTCTAATGTTCTTGGTGGTCAAATGTTACTGAAATCAGGATCCTGAGAGTAGTTCAAGAAATAGTGTAAGTGGGAGTGCAAGAAAGGTTCTTCAACGGATGTGTTGAGTCCAGCACACTTTTATCTTATCAGTTGGTTTCTTCTTCCTTGAGAGAAGGAGGGGAATAGCTTGAATGAAAAGTACATAGACCAACTTGCTATAATGCGTCATCTTAGAAGTTGACTTTAGACAGATGAAGTTGAAGTCGTATGTGAACACATAGTACACCAATTCCTTCCCTAACCCTTCTATTAGGGCTCACTGTGCCCTCACCATGTGATGGTCATTGTGTTTTTGTGCTATGCTCCATGAGAGCTATCAGCTGCAATTAACCACCTCCTTTTCAGATATTTAAAATCTACCAGTGGGAACAAGTATGTACACAAATAACTTTATTACTAAGTGGAAGGTAATGTCCCTGTAAAGATATAAATAAAGCTCTTGAGTGTTCTTAGAGAAAAAGATCAGATCTAACTAGAGGAATGTGAGGAATTCATGCAGGAATGGATTTTCCACTCCAAATGATTTCTCAAGAACTACTAAGCCTCCAGCAGCTAGAGATTCGTAAGAGGTCATTCCAAAGCTCTGGGAATTGTGCCTGGAAAGCCAATAATGTGGTAAGGTTTAGGTGTATTTGGGAAATGTTCATGTAGGCTCACTGAGATGTTCCAGGAGACATTTATGGATAAAAGACAATGAAGAAGACACAGATCCTGTCCGTGGAGAGCGTCCAGTCTGGTGGGGACATGATGAATAAAAACAATGTTTGCTACAGTGTTAGAAGTGCTGTATTAGAGGCACATACAAGGGAGGAGGAGGAGGAGTCAGAGAAGGCAGTAAAGACTGGTCCTGAAAGAGACAATTTTATTAACCTGCATGAATTACAGGGGAAACTAGAGTTTATACAGAGATACAGAGATGTGAAATGCACATCCTGTTGAGCAAATTGTAAGATTCAGTGGCTAGAGCGTGTGGGACAGGACGAGCCAGGAGGGGCAAGAAATGAAAGTCCAGATAATTAGGTTAGGGAAGGACCTGAAGGCCAAGGAAAAGAATTTGGATTTATTTGCCAGGCAACAAAGGCTTCTAAGTGAGGAAATAAAATAATCATACAAAATTATATAAGTAAATACTTTTTTCTTTAACCAAAATAAAACACAGAACCTCCTCTCCTAAAGACTATGGAATACCAAAGAATAGACAGACATACAAATCCAAATAATCTGGTGAATAGGGCAGTTAAAAATTTTTCATAATGGTCAAGGGCAAGGACAGCCCTGAGCTCCTAGGATTTTAAGATACATGAGAGCGCCAATGTCTGTGTTCATCACCAAGCCCCAAGTGTTCAATTAAAATTTGTTGAAAAAGTGAAGGAAATATCGGATAAGTGAGTGAAACAATGAAAATGACCCCCAAATAATTTCAATCTTTATGAAAGGAGGAAGAACAAGGAAGACCAGTGCCCTCCAGCTTTGCGTAGACAGCTTCTACATGAGAAGGAGGGAATCAATCCTACATCTTGTGTTCTCCTTGGATGAGTCAATAACTAAATGGTAGTAAAAAGAATATGTCCCAAAGTCAGGGAAAACAAGAGGTACCATTCCTAGTGAGCACACTTCCTGTGGACTTTCAACACATGTGCACAACACATAGGTAGGAATGAAGAGATGACAGGATGCTGTAATTGGTGAAACTGAGAGCAACAAACGTACTCATCTTGGTTACATGATAAAAATGACTATAGGAGGGATGAACACTAACACTCCATAGCAGAATAAATATCGAGTAGTTAATTAACAGTTTCAGCAGAAGTGATATGTAAATACACATACTTACTAAGGAAAACAAAGTAGGAAATCCTATTATCTGTTTAATATCTGTGACCTCTTTAAAGCTAGAAACCACATATTTGATGTCTTTGGTTCCTAGCACTGAGCACACTGCCTTAGTAGGCTAGCAGGCTCTCAAAAATAAATACTAAATGCAAATGAATATACTCAGATGCCCCTTCAAGTGTCTGCATCCATCACCTTCCTCCAGGGTGTGAAGGTGGTGTGGTCTACCCACCATCACCTGCCATCACCCAGGGGGACCTCAGGAGACCATCCTTCCTCTGGAGCCCACCTGTCATTTCAAGGTTATGACAGTAAGGTGGCAATTTTTACGAGATTTTCTCCTTCTTTCCTTTTACTGTTTCGAGGATCGCTAGGGTGGCCGTAAAAACAAGAGCCTGATAGCTCTGGAGAGAGCCAGGATGAGGGCAGGGCAGGTTGTACAAGCCCTTCCACAAATGCTCTGCCAGGCCCCTGCCTTGTGTGCGCAACACCTCAAAGCTGACTTAAACGCATCCCACTGTTCCAGGATGGCTGCCTTTCCAGACTGTAGACTGCTGCTGGGGCAACTTGCCAAATGCTGCTCCTGGTCTGAGAAGGTTAACCAGTGTCCATGCTGCATGGGAATGAGCCTGCAGAATCAATGCCTATCGACACTGAGATTTCACTTGGATCTAACTCTGCCAGATAAAGCAGTAAGAGGCGTGAAATCCAGCAGTTCACCTGAGAACAAATTTCATGCCGGTAAATTCTAATCTTTGCTATTGGCAGTGTTGTTCAGCTCTGCAAAGGCTGCCCCGCCTTCTGCCCTTTCCCAGCCTGGAAAGCAAAGCCAGCTTGGGTCACACCTGTCCTGGTGGCAGAATCCATTGTGTGTCACGGCCTCCCCTCCATGTCAGCACAAATATCCTTTAAGCCAAAACTTTCCTCTTACCATTTCCATGACGGAATCATTTCATCTGTAATAATTTTCCATCAGAGGCTGGAGAGGAGGCTGGAGTTTACCTGCTGTTCAAACCAGGCACGGTGGAGAGAGACCATTTTTCTTTGTATTTGAAACCACCAGGAGGATGAAAATGCCCCATCAATACAGCCAATCAGGAGTATTTTATATCTATTGCTGCAGTGAGAAAGCCCACCTGTAACAAAATAGAAGAGGGATGCAAAGAAATAAGAAGCAAAAAATAAAGAAGAGAAGGAAGAAAGATTTAGAGAAAAAAGGGAGCAGGAATAGTCAATCCTTCCTGTCGAAATGCTCTGTGGTTTATAGCGAAATAGTGCTTTGCACAGCCGGGGTTGTTTGTCAAGGGTTAAATGTCACTCAAATCACGCCCGTTATGAACTGGAAAGTGTGTACGTGTGTATGCGTGTGTGTGTGTGTCTGGAAGGATCGAGATGTGACGCTACTTTCTTATGCATTTCAAATGGAGCCACGCTGGCCTGGAGGTGACCTGCCACACGATTTTTAAATTATCTCTGAGCGCGCTCCGCTTGTTTTGGAAATGCTCTAAATAAAAATAATGGACTGTCTTTTAATAAGTCTCATTGTGAGGATTCCACATGGCAAACCACGCAGCGCAGCTTGGAGGCAAACATCGGGCATGTGTGATCTCGCTGGAAGAGAGACAAATGGTGATGCGAGGAACTCGATCGAGGGACTGCTGACAAGAAAATGGCATTTGCAAACTGACCCATCTGTCAGGGTGGAGAATATTGGCACCTGTCATGCAATTTCAGTCATGACTTTTAATAAAGCTGCTTTCCCTTAGGTAAAATTGGAACTTGACTGTAATGTTAGCTGCGAGCACGTCTTGTTTTCCCCTTCAGAGCGCTTTTGTACGTGAGGCGGTTCAAATGAGTCTTAAAGCCAAAGTAATGATGTTTACCAGCTTTTCCCCTGTTCTCCCCAGAACTCTGGATTTGAAAAGATGTTGCACTGAGTTTTCCTTTTTTTTTCTTTCTTTTGCAAAATGTCTCCTTTTGCCAATGAATGCTGGTTTCGGCATAGACTTTCATACGGTTCGGCTCACCCTTCTCCCCACCATCCCTGACCTCCCTCTCCCCCTCGCCTCCGCCTCTGACTGGGTTGTTTCAGTGAATTTAGTCCGAGGAAGTATGTATATAATAAAAACTCGATTGGGATTTGTTGGGTGTCAGTCAATAAACCAGTCAGAGTTTAATTACCAGGCAAGTGATGGGCTGTGGTGACAGGCACCAGCTCCAGTGGAGAGGATTTCTTCTGGGGCAACCACTACAGAAAAAAAAAAAAACTAAAAATGAGGTTACTTTGAATGTGTGTGTGTGTGTGTGTGTGTGAGAGAGAGAGACAGACAGACAGACAGACACAAGGAGAAGCTAAGAGACAAAATCGAAAAGCAAAGTTGAGTGCAAAAGCCAAAGAGAAATGAAAAGTTAAGGAACTCCACTGCTGCCGTCAACCCTATCGAAACTGGAACTCTCACTTCCTACCAAAACTATCGGAAAGAATTACTGTATAAAAATGACATAATGTGTTAAATGCTGTTTCACACAGTAGGAATCAAGTGTGTTTTCTCCCTTATTAACTTCCCACAAACAATGAACCATTTCTTTCCCACCCCTCCCAGCGCCCAAACACCACTTTGGAGCAAGATTCCAGGTTGAGAGACCCTACTACAGATTCAGGATTATTGGGGCGGGAGGGGAGGGCGGGGGGAATATTCTTGTCTTTTTTTCTAAAGGCAATTCACACTCAACATAGATTTTATTTTTGACTAGTTATAGGAAATGTCATCTTCTACCTGTCATGTGTCATGAAGCTGTATGTGAAGATGCAGGGTATTTTGACTGAAGGGATGTTCTATTTTCTTTTCACTGTTCTCCAGTGGTATGTCTCAGTTTGTTTATTTGAAATTCTTAGATCATTTTAAGGAATTGTGGGGATCTTTGACTCAAGGTAGTATATCCACTACTCAGAGAACCCTCTCGGCTGGAGTAGGAGAGGAAGGGAGGCATCGGGCTGTGCTGAGAATCTGGGATGGTGGAGGAGGCCCAGAGTATAGATCCTTTCCTAGAATTTAAATTCCATTGAATTTTACCAGAGTATCCTGGATCTTTTCCTCCTTTCTGGAATTCTTTTAGAATTATACAAAAGCATGAGATTTTTATAAATATATCATAAAGGTTTAAGACAAAAAAGATCAGGCAGGATGAGCTGTGAAGATATATGAAAAAAAATTATACACAGCACCAAAGCAAAATCAGCAGGCTTTTGGCTTTTGCCAATTCTTTGTGAAGAAAATATTTGGCATTTTGCCTAAAATCTTAGCAGCAAACATCAGCCATTCAAGCTTAAATTGATATTGAAAAACAAAACCAAAAAGGAAAATAAGACAAAACCCTGCACCCCTGGGCCAGAAAATTGCCTGTGACCTGAGTCCTGGAAACCTATAAACTAGAGCCAATTCCCCCACTTCCATTTGCCCTGGGTTGAATCCTTTCTAGGCCTCAGTTTACCCAGCTTGCCGCTCAAATGCCAATGCTCTTGGGGACCAATAAATTCCTCTATGGTTTCAGTCCAGGTAGCAAGTGATCAATTTCAATAAACTTAAGAATGAGCAGGCTTTGTTTAAATGTCTGTTAAAACAAACTTTATGACTGCTTCCAGTGCTGTATCAGATAGCCCACCATGTCCACATACCCCATAAAACACGTCACCAGGCTTCCCGAATATGTCAGGTTAAGAGAACCAGAATCTTTCCTGAGCATTTCTGTTTTGAATGTCTCACCCCATATGAACAACCTTTAAGTCCAAACCTAATGGGACATTGTAACCAGAAGAACTAGAATTAGAAGAAATAATAGTGGTATTGTCTCAGAGAAAAAGGAAGATCATGAAGTGGAAAAAATAAGCGAAATACTATTTTAAATTAGCCAAAAGGAGCTTCATTTCTATGGTTTGACATTTTGCAGTGTCAAAAAACTGCCTGCGTTTTCAACCCATCAGGATTCTTACCTGCCGCAAAACTGCGATCAAAGGAAAGGCACAGACAATCATCCAGCCACAACTGGATTATAATCCAATGCTTACCAAGAAGGTAAGACAAACCTAAACACGCCTCAACAACAAAAAGACAGGCGGGTCCCTCTTTTAAGCCCACTATTTCTGTTGAGTATCATTTATGTACATCTTCAAATAAAAGAGAAAAGCAAACACTGAAACAGTTATTAAGTGTGGAGCTTTCCACTGCTTCCAAGCGATCACTATCATGGAGAGATGTCTACGGCAACTCTGTGCAACATCCTCATTGCTGTTGTTGTTGAAATAACCATGGGGTTTCAGAAATGAGTAAAAATTAAACTACATCTTTATATTATCCTATTTTTAAAGATCTCCAGGAATGGGATTTTCACAAAAGGAATAACACTCTATTATGGTGCCCTAAAACCCTTCACCACTTTATATTCGAAGTGCTGCACTAGGAGCTTGTTTCCTCTTGTTCTCTTAAGAGAGAGGAGAGATTTCACTTATGTGCTGTTTTTTTAATTTTTATAGACCAGCTCACTAGCACAGGATGAAAGATTTGCACAAAAATGGGTGTGGAAGTCACTGTTGGCAACAAGTCCCTGCTGGCGGATTGTTCCCGGCAGCAAGCTCCTTTGTGCCCAGCACTCCTGTTGTAGTTGTTAGCACACGCTCCTTCATTCACTCACACACGGATCCCTCGTTCATTGGGGCAGGCCACGCATTTTGACTAAAGACCTCCTTAAGCTCTAGGGAGATATTCAAAAGGAAGGCAAGGCCCTGCTTTAAAAGAGCTGGCCTTCTCATGGGGATAGACTGAAAACAACCAAACACGTAAGCAAGAGAAGCATCAGGTGGTGATGAGTGTTATGTGGAAAATGAAAATAACACGCACTAGAAAGCTCCTTTGGTTTTCTGGTCAGGAAAGATCTCTCTGAAGAGGTGACATTGAAGCAAAGGAGCCAGGTGAGTGAAGGTCAAAGCAAGAACATTCCGGGCAGAGGGGACATCTTGGAACCTTGGGAAAGGAAATGAAGGCTGGCGTTTTTGAAGTGTAATGAACAAAGGCAATGTGACCAGAGACGAGTTAGGACAGGCAGGCGGGAGGAAGACCATGTAGGGTCTTGTACCCATGGCAGCAGTTTACATTTTCTGCTAGGTTTAACAGCAAGCTATTGTTGGGTTTCAGAATGAAGACTGACATGATTTGATTTGAGTTGAGTTTTAAAAGCATCACTCTAATGTCTATTTAAGTGGCCAAAAGTAGAAACAAGGAGACCAAAGAGGGGATATTGCAATGGTCCAGGCAAAAGATGGCTTGTGGCTTGGGCTGGGATGACTGTAAAGAGATGATGAGAAGTGGATAGATGCAGGACTTATCTTGAATTAGTCAACAGGAACTGCTGATGTATTGCTTGATGCTGAGAGATAGTGAAGTATATCCTTCAGTATGAGCGGGCTATACTGTGTGACACACAGCACCAAAATCTTAATGGCTTAGAACAACTTAGATTAACTCCCCCTCCATGCTCCATGTCCATGGAAATTCAGTAGGGACTTTGTTCCACATTGTCCCCACTCAAAGACCCAGGTTGATGGAGACGCTGTACTTGGAATGTGGCTGCTTGCTGAATTAGGATTAAAAGAATACAGACAATCATGCACTGACTTGTAAATGCTTCCACACAATGGTGACACCTGTCACCTCTACTCACAGCTCATTGGCAAGGATCATTTGGTCAAGGGGAGGGAAAAGTAGAGTTATTCTCTGTGGAAAACAGTGGAGGGAAACCGGGTATTGGGGCACATAGCTAATATTGATCACAGGAGGTGTCAAGGGCAATGCCTCCATTTTTGATTTGAGTAATGGCATAGATGGGGCCGCCATTTCTTGACTGGGAGATGAGGGGAGGAGCTCTTGTAATCCTTCACCATGATTATAGCTGTTGGTTCAACACTCATCTTGCCAGAGACGGTGCAAGCTCCATACTCCCAAGGTCACTACTGTCCTAGACTCTATGAACCCAGCACCATGACTGGAGTATAATATTTGGTGATTTTATGAATGAATTAATGAAGCAAAGAATAAGTCATTAAGCCTTTTTTTTTTTTTTTTTCACTTTCCAAGGGTGGCAAACGATTCTATTTTCAACCTTCCTGTCTGAAGTCAACCCAGAAGTCCACATTTAAGCCTGTATTATAAGCCAGGGCTCAGCTGCATGGGCTGATTCACACAGGAGGGGTTAACAGCTACATACTTTCCCTGGCCGACATTTGGCTGTGATGAAGTTTCGTGCTCTAGTTCCTGATACCTCCATGAGTTTTGGCAACTTATCTGAATGCTTCAGATTATCTTCCTGGTCACCAGCTGACTTCTCAGTTTTTGAGTTAGCTGCACTTTCAACTCCAGCTAAGGGACACTTTGGTCAGCCAAGGCATTCTGACACTATCCTATGAGCCATTGGAAGTATGGACCATTTTCAAGTCAAGAATTGGCATGAACTGTGTGCTGACTGGAAACTCCTGAGGGCTGGTGCTATATTCCTTGAATCTAAACATTCCCAACACCAATCAGAGTAATGGTCACACATAGGCACACAATAAAACTTGACATGTGAATTACTGAGCAAATGAATGAACACATAGATGATTGAATGAGGTTTAAAAAGATTAATGTTGTGGCAGTAGCAGGTTTAATTGGAGGAGGTACAAGCTTGTGGCAGAAAAACAAGCCCTGTTGGAAGAGTCTAGAGGTGAATTTATAATACCCAGATACCGTCTGTCTCAGTTCAGTGAGTCCCTGGCTGAAGAGTGATATTTAAAATTGCAACTCAATATTCCTTCTGATTCAATGTCAGTGCGACTTGTTAGAAAGACACAGGGCAAGATTTAAAGAAATAACTTGTAAAAAATTTATATAGAGAGATAAAGTTATGTCATCAGAATTACTAATACCTGACTCCCCATGCAACAGTAACTCTGAATTCCAACACTATATAATTTGATCTAATGAAAACATGCATTGAGTACAACTTTAAGATGATAACGCTTATGGTTTTCAAACCCTTTAAATCTGTGATATCAATTTAGGCACCTGCTCAAGACACCCAAACCACACTTTTGGCATATAGGAATACTAAAATCCACTTAATTTTCCAGTGGTATATTAACGTGGAGTTGTTTACTTGCAAGAACAGAAACACAACTAAACTAGCTTAGAGGAATGCAAGTGCTCATATGAACAAACCACAAGCAGGACAGGACACAGCTGGAAAGGTTGTGTGCAGCTGAGCTTTGAGGATGGCTGAGACCAGGTTCTCACACACCATCAGCTTCTCTCCTTGTCTCCCACTCAAGTCCACTTCCTTCTGTATGTTGACTCTGTTCCTTCACACGACAGATCAGCTTCCTTCACAGTAAGGAAGACACGGCAGCCAACAGCTCTAGACTCTGATGTCTCCTCTAGGAGGAACTCAATCCCTTTTCCAAGCTCTAATTGGATGGCAAAGCAAGATGCAGATCATCTGTCACCTGGAGATGAGAGGGAAAGTGATTGGCAGCTTTTACTGAAACCACAGGGCTGTGGCTCTTGATCAGTGGTAGGAGCAGCTCTCTGAAGAAGAATGGGGTTGTTTCCAGCTGAAGAGAGCCTAGGCACTCATTCTTCCACCGTCTCTCTATGCTGTAAACCTTCAGGAGGCTGCTGCTGCTGCTGTTTACTCTGCTGGGGTTGTTTTTTATTTTTAACCCCCACTGTATGAGTGAGAGAATGAGCGTGTATTAGCTTGTTCAGGCTGCTAACAAAGCACCGCAAACTGGGTGGCTTCAACAACACAGATTTATTCTCTTACAGCACTAGAGGCTGGAAGTCCAAGATCATGGTTTAAGCAGATTTGGTTCCTTCTGACGCTGTGAGAGAGAACCTGTTCCAGGTCTTTCTCCTAGTTTCTGGTGGTTTGCTGGCAATCTTTGGTGTTCCTGGGCTTGTAGATACACCCTTGATCTTTGCCTACATCTTCACCTGGCACTCTCCTTATGTGCATACACATCCAAATTTCCCCTTCTTATAAGGACACCAGTCATATTGGATTCGGGCCCACTCTTGTGACCTCATTTAAACTGAACCTCTGCAAAGACCATGTCTCCAAATAAGGTCCCACTCTGAGGAGCTAGGAGTTAGCAGGGCAACATATCCTTTATGGGGGGAGGGGGACACAATTCAACCCATTACAGAGGGCAAGGACATTTTTGCTCAATAAAATGGGTGGACTTCTTGAGAGTGAACATCATTCAGTCTCTAACTCAGTTCTTCTTAAATCCCTTTCACTTGCTAATTTATTGTGTTCTTAGCATTGCTATCTGTGTTTTAGAGGTTTTTTTTTTAACCAAAGTTAATATTGTCTATTTGCATTTAACTTTGGCAATACAAATGTAAACAACTTCACTTTTCTTCACTGTTACCAAATCATAAGTAATTACACATTTTTTATTGTAGACCTATGGACAATCAACATACAAATTCCTTATTTAGAACTTTTTCAACCAAATTAGTTTTTCTTTAGAATATTTCTCAAAAGGAACATTGGCTTCTTCCCATCTAGCTACTAAAATAATTCTCAATAAAATCAATCACTACAGTATAATATGTTAAAACCGTTTCACACATTCCGGTAATCGAGTACTGGATCCCCTTTTGAATTTATGTCTTCCATGTTACATCACAATAGGTATTAAAGAAAGAGGTTAAGGGAAAAATGAATGACTAATAAGTGGTATTATTCATTGTGATAATTTGTGAAGGGGAGAAAATTCGGTTTTCAAATGAAAAGGTATCAAAATCAAGGATTGATCTGAAATTTTGTTTTAAAATAGTGTCATTTTTTGCCCCGGTCTGTGAAACCATTTGTGCCCTCAGATGAGCCACTGGGAAGACTTGCTGGAGTCTCTGAGCAGAGGAATTCCTGGACACCCAGCTTACCCATTCTGGACTCTCATAAAATGTTCTCAACATGATAAAAATGTGTGTAAGTATATTTTTTTCTTATTTTTTAAATTAGTAAAAAGATAACTGAGTGGGACCCTCAGAATGGTGTAATGAGTAACTTGGCAATTTTCCCCAAAAAGCAATGATGAAACTGCATAAAATTATTAAAACAATTACTTTCACACTATGAAAATTGAGCAAACACATAAATGAATCAAGAAGCATTTATTCAAGCAAAACTACTGAACTCTAGGAAGGGACGATGAGAGTGTCCAGAGTTTTAGCCTAGGGATGCTCCCATCTCCCTCTGGCTTTGTTTTACCAGAGCTGAACAAGGTATGAAAACCAGCACCTTTGAGCTCTAGGAGACTGCCATGAGTTAGAATGGAGTATGGAAAAACCCCATGCCTGGAGGTGCTGTGCAAAAGGAATATGAACCTCAGTGCAAACAATTGGGGATGGATAGCTAACACAGATGGTCTGAGGGTGCAGTATCATGAGACTAACCAGAGGTTAATCAAGACAATTCTGGAAATGAGAAAGCCAGAGAAGCTCTTAATAAAATTTGACATATTCGTGGCGGTCTGGAAGGTTGGGTGTATGCATAAAGTTGTGAGAACCCTAGCCATCTGTTCATCTCTGGCTGAATATGAGGTCTTGAGTATGCAAAGAGGTGACAGGAGAAGGCCCTGCAGAAAGTAAAAAGTCAAGGATCTATTTTTTATTTTTCGAGGTCATAATAATTTATATCATTGTGAAATGTCAGTTGTACATTATTATATGTCTGTCACTATATTAATGTGCCCCTTCACCCTTGTGCCTTCCCCCCAACACCCTTGCCTCTGGTAACACCAAATTGTTCTCTTTGTCTGTTAGTTTATCTTCCATTTATGAGTGAAATCATATGGTGTTTCTCTTTGTCTGCTAAAAGCTGGGAATTTTAATGTGTTTCCCAACCAACACTCAGATCCATTGTCAAGGGGTAGAATGGCAACATCTGGCCATTCATCAGCTGACCACTAAGCTATGGTGACCCAGAAGTGACTCTATGAAGCCAGGCTTAGAAGAGAAAAAAGAATTAAAAAAATAATAATAAACTGGTCAGAGACATCAGCCTCTCCATGTTGCAAAGGAGACAGATTACATAATTACTCAAGTCGGTACACAAAAGCAACAATATCAATTCCGGGAGAAGTAGGAGATCTAAATCCAGAGTTGGTGCAATATTATCTAAAATGTCCAGTTGTCAACAATAAAAATGAGACCTGCAAAGAAATGGGAAAGTGTGAACCATACATGGGGAAAAGTCAACAGAAACTGTTTCTGGGGGAGGTGAAGATATTGGACTCAGGAAAAAAATACTTAAAAGAGCTATTATAAATATATTCAAAGATCTAAATGAAACCATATTTGACAAACGAAAATAATGTCTACAATGGCTCATCAAATAGAGAATCAATAAAGAGAGATTACTTTTTAAAAAGAACATAACAGAAATTCAAGACATAAAGTGTTGAATATCTGAAATGAAAAGTTCCAAAGACAAGCTCAACAGCAAATTGAGTCGTCAGAAGGAAGATTTTGTGACCCGGCTGATAGGTCAATGGAGATTTCCAGTCTGAAGAAACAAAGATAAAAGGAATAAAAATTAACAGAATGTCACAACCTGCTGGGAAAACAGTCAAGCATAGCAAGAATACACATGACTCAAGTTCCAGGAGTATAATAGTTACTTTGAAGGAGAGCAGAGAAAAGGGCAGAAAAGTTCTTTGAAGAAATAATGGCCCAACATTTCCCCAAATGAGGAAAAACCAATCTAGAAATGCAAGAAGGTCAACAAACTTCAAGCAGTATAAACAAAAGGAAATTCACATATTAACACATCATAGTCAAGCTACTGAAGGCCAAAGACAAGTAGAAAATCTTGCAAGAAGCAAGAGAAAGAGGACTCATTATGTACAAGGGAACCACAAGCAACTGAAGCTGACTTCTTCAGAAACAATGGAGGCCAGATAACATTGAAAATGCATTTTTCTCTTTCTTTTAACTGATTGTAAAGATGATTGCACAAAACGATAAAACTGTATTGTTGGACCTATATAAAGATGTAATATATATATGAAAATGGGACAAAGGCAGGGAGGAATGGAGCTATATTGAAACAGTTTCTAAACCTTACTGGAAGTTAATTAATATTAATCTTAAGAGTATTATGTTAAGATGTATATTGTCTTCTCCCTGAATAACTACTAAGAAAATAATTCAGGATATTAAGAGAACCAGTAAAATGTTCCTCTGGAAAAAATATATTTAATATAAAAGCAGTAAAAAAGGCACAAAAGCACATAAAACATAGGAAACAGCAAAATGGGAGTTATAAAGTAAACAACATCGATAATTGAATTAAATTTGAAATGTATGAAGGACTCCAATTGAAAGCTGAGATGGTTGGGGCCAGCTCTTTGGCATAGTGGCTAAGTTCATGTGCTCTGCTTCCGTCACCCAGGGTTTGCAGGTTCTGATCTCAGGTGGGACCTATCAGCCCTCATCAGGCCACACTGCAGCCACATCCCACTAAAGCAGAGCAAGATTGGCACAGATGTTAGCTCAGCAACAATCTTCCTCAGGCAAAAGAGGAAGACTGCCAACAGATGTTAGCTCAGGGCCAATTATGTTCAGGGAAAAAAAACCAAAGATTGTCAATCTTCGAAACACAACAATATACAACTGTATGCTGTTTACAAGAGACACACTTTAGATTCAAATAGACAAACAGGTTCAAAGTAAAATCATAGTAAATTACACCATGCAAATAGTAACAAAATAGCTGAAGTGGCTATATCAATATCAGGCAAAATACTCTTTGATGTCAAAAACGTCACTAGAGACAAAAAGGAATATTTTATAAGGAGGAAAAGGGCAACTTACATAAATATTTAACAATTATAAACATAAACATATTTGACAACTGAGCAACAAAATACATGAAGAAAGTCTGACAGAATTAAAGAAGATATAAACAAATTGTCAACAATGGCTGGGGTCTTTAATATGCCATTCTCAGGCTGGGTCCAATGAAGAAAGAGAAACCTCACAGTAATTTGAACAGGAAACTGTTACTATAAATGACTATTAATTAATACTTACATAAGCAAATTAGAATAATGAGAGATTAGCAAGTAAGTAAACAGAACGCTACAGAATATAAGACTAGACATATAAGGAACACTAAACAGGGCTGAGATTGAGGGCCCATGGAAGATCCACTTGACAGGAATGAGATGCAGACCTTGTGGGAGAGGGCAAGGCATTCACTTACTGAAAGGACAGTGCACGTAGGCTGTGAGAATGGATCTTCAAGAAGCCCACCCCCTAGGGTGCTGCGTAAAGCTGTCCACGGGACATCTCACCAGAGATACTTAACTGCAAAACTGCTCAATGGGAGACACACATGGAAGCTGCTGATTAGTGTGAGCTGCTGGCACCAGGCATTGGGGAAGCTCTGAGTGATGCAGGAGCCAAGGAGATACTCCACCACAAAATAACCCAAGGATGGGTGTGTGATTACAGAGCAAAAGTGTATTTACAGAGCAGCCAGAATGAATGAACTTATAGCTGAGTCAATAATTTTTTAACTGTCACACTGTATTCCCAATAATGGAGAGAAAAACTAGATTAAAAAATGAATATGAACAATCTTATCTGCCAATTGGAATGGTGTCACGTATAGAATAGAGGCACAGACCATATGCTAGGCTATAAATCACTCAATATATTTAAAAGAACCGAAATAATGTCAAGTTCTCCTATCACAATATAATTGAATTAAAAATCAACAGAAAGAAATGTGGGAAAATCTCAAAGTTTGGAAATTAAACTACCTGCTTCTAAACCGCCCATATGTCAAAGAAGAAATCACGATGGAAACTAAAAATAATTGGAATGAATGAAACAAAAACAACATCCCACAACTGATAACAAGTAAACGAGGATGCAGAGGAAAATTTATAGCTGTAACACCTATATTAGAAAAAATCATTTTAAATAAATACCTAATTGTTCACCTTAAGAAGATATAAAAGAAGAGCAAAAAAACCAAAAGCAAGCAGAAGGAAGGAAATGATCAAGAAAAGAGAAGACAGGGAGAGGGGCAGAGCGAAATGGCGGGGTGAGCTGACCTGGGACTCTCTCCACTCCAAACTACAACAAAGGATTGGAAAACTGAACTTCAGCCAATAATCCTAATGCCAGACCATCAGAGAACTACAGAAACAAGACCACGGAGGATGGAGAGGCTGCAGACGGCCTTGGAGGAGCTAGAACGGGGTAGGAGAGAACTTCGTTCCCTCCTCAGAGACTGGGATCGCTGCTGTGGGTGAGGGAAGGAGTGGGGAAGGGGCTGCACAACCGGGGATCGTCCAGGACTCCCGCAGCTGGTACAGTGGAAACCCACTGACAGGGGAAAGCTTCTGTGCATGGGGACCCCATCAAGCCAGGGCACCGGGAGACGAGAGAACGAGAGCTGGTCAGAATCCAGATCGGTGCGTGAGAGAAAGGGCCCCTGCTCCCCAACCTGCACTGGTTGCCGCCATCTTGCCTGAAGGCGGAGAGCTCAGAATGTGTGGCTCTCAACCCCCATCTAGTGGTGACAGGCTGTAACTGCAAACGAATACTACCATCATGTGCAAAAACTGCTCCTCTAACATCCAGCAATTTATAAAAGCTCCAGAACAGAAGGAAAACAATAAAAACACAGAATTAAGTCCTGAGGACTTGGAAATAGGTAAACTAAGTGAAAATGAGCTCAGAGTAGCTATCATCAAAAAGCTCAACGAGGTAGAGGGAAAGAAAGAGAAACAAGTCAATGACTTCTGGAGTTACTTCACAAAAGAGATTGAAACTATAAAGAAGAATCAATCAGAAATACTAGAGATGAAAAATACGATGGATCAGACAAATCAGAATACGGATTCCCTGAATGCCCATGTAGACACCATAGAGGAGCAAATTAGCATAATCGAAGATAGATAGGCTGAATGGCTCCAGACAGAGGAAGAAAGAGAACTAAGGATTAAAAAGAATGAGGAAAATATCAGAGAGATATCAGATTCAATGAGGAGAATGAATTTAAGAATCATCGGAATTCCTGAGGGCATGGAAAAGGAAAATGGAGCAGAAAGTGTGCTTAATGAAATTATAGAAGAGAACTTCCCAAATCTAGGGATTGAGGGAGAAATGTGTGTGGAGGAAGTTTTCAGATCTCCTGGATTTGTCAATGTAGAAAAGACCTACTGCAAGGCATATAGTAATAAAAATGGCAAAAATGAAAGACAAAGAAAGAATACTCAGGGCAGCAAGACAAAAGAAAATAACCTACAAAAGAACTCCTACCCGACTTACAGCGGATTTCTGTACAGAAAACTTACAAGGTAGGAGAGCATGGAGTGACATATTCAAAACTTTAAAAGATAAAATCTTCAGCCAAGAATGCTCTATCCAGCAAAAATATCTTTCAGGATGTGAGGGAGAAATTAAATCTTTTCCTAACAAAAGTTAAGGGAATTTGTAACCAAAAGTCCTCCACTACAAAAAATCCTTAAGAAGGCTCTCATACCTGAAAAAAGAAAAAAAGTGAGAAAGAGGTCACAAGCCACAGAGTAGGGAGACAGATAGCTAGAACCAGAATACGATAGCAAATATTCAACTATAGCATTAGGATAAAGGTAAGGAAACCACCAAAGTAAAGACGATCTTATCACTCTGACTACAAACTCATAACACAAGTTGGAATAAGAGATGAAAATAATAATATAGGAGGGGAAGAGGAAAGGGACTAAATCAGTCTAGGCCAAGTAAGTAAGAGACCACCAGAGAATAGACTATATTATACATGAGACTCTAAATACAAATTTGAGGGTAGCCACTAAACTAAAAAACAGAACAGAGCCACGAAATATAAATAAGGAAAAATCTAAGAAACCCAGCATAAGAAATTGCAGAAGTCAATGGGTAGGCTAAAACACACAGGACCAGAAACAAAGGTAATGCAGGGAAACCAGATATGACAGCATTAAGTCCATGTGCATCAATAATCACCCTCAATGTAAACGGATTGAACTCTCCAATAAAAGACACTGAGTGGCAAAGTGGATTTGAAGAACAAGATCCAACAATTTGTTGCCTCCAGGAAACACACCTCAGACCCAAGGACAAACACAAGCTCAGAGTGAAGGGATGGAAGACAATACTTCAAGCTAATAGCAAGCAAAGAAAGCAGGTGTTGCAGTACTTATATCAGACAAAACGGATTTCAAAATAAGGCAGGTAAAGAGAGACACAGAAGGGCAATATATAATGATCAAAGGGACACTTCATCAAGAAGAAATAATGCTTATAAATATCTACCCATCCAACACAGGAGCACCAAAGTTCATAAAGCAACTATTAACAGACCTAAAGGAAGATGTTAAAAAAAAAACAATAATAGTAGGGGACCTCAACACCCCACTCACATCAATGGACAGATCATCCAGACAGAAAATCAACAGGGAAATAGTGGAGCTTAATGAAAAACTAAAACAATTGACTTAATAGACATATACAGAACACTTCATGCAAAAACAGCAGAATACGCATTCTTCTCAAGTGCGTGTGGAACATTCTCAAGGATAGATCATACGTGGGAAACAAGGCAAGCCTCTACTAATTTTAAAAAATTGAAATAATGACAAGCATCTTCTCCAATCATAATGTTAGAAGGCTAGAAATTTATTACAAGAAAAAACCTGAGAAAGGCACAAGGATGTGGAGACTAAACAATATGCTACTGAACAAGCAATGGATCATTGAAGAAATTAAACAAGAAATCAAAAAATGGAGACAAATGGAAATGATAACATACCATGCCAACTCATATGGGATACAGCAAAAAAGCTGTATTAAGAGGAAAATTCATCTCAATACAGACACATCTTAACAGACAAGAAAAATCCCAAATATGCAATTTTAAATTACACCTAATCGAATTAGAGGAAGAACAAACACAGCCCAAAGTCAGCAGAAGGAGAGAAATAATAAAAATCAGAGCAGAAACAAATGCTATTGAAACGAAAAAGGCAGTAGAAAGGATCAATGAGACAAAGAGCTGGTCTTTTGAGAAGATAAATAAAATTGACAAACCCCCTAGCCAGACTTACAAAGAAAAAAGGGAGAAAGCTCAAATAAACAAAATCAAAAATTAAAGAGGAGAAATAACAATAGACTCCAAAGAAATACAACAGATTATAAGAGACGACTATGAAAAAGTATATGCCAACAGAATGGATAACCTAGAGGAAATGGATAAATTCTGACTCCTGCAATCTCCCAAAGCTCACTCAAGAAGAAGCAGACAATTTGAACAGACCAATCACAAGGAAAGAGATTGAAACAGCAATCAAAAACATCCCAAAGAATAAACCCCAGGACCAGATGGCTTTCCTGGGGAATTCGACCAAACTTTCAGAGAGGATTTAATACCTATCCTTTTCAAGCTATTCCAAAATTATGGAGGATGGAACACTTCCTAAGACATTCTACGAGGCCAGCATCACGCTGATACCAAAGCCTGACAAGGACACCACAGAAAAAAGAGAACTACAGGCCAATATCACTGATGAACATCGATGCAAAAATTCTAAACAAAACTTTGGCAACCAGAATTCTGCAGTTCATCCAAAGGATCATACATCAGGATCAACTGGGATTCATACCAGGGACACAGGGATGGTTCAACATCCGCAAATCAACCAACGTGATACACCACATCTACAAACTGAGGAATAAACACCACACGATCATCTCAATAGATACACAGAAAGCATCTGACAAGATTCAACAGTCGTTCATGATAAAAACTCTGAACAAAATGGGCATAGAAGGGAACGACCAACATAATAGAGGCCATATACGAGAAACCCATAGCCAACATCATACTCAATGGGCAAAAACTGAGTGCCATCCCCCTCAAATCAGGAACGAGACAAGGATGCCCTCTATTACCACTCTTATTTAACATAGTACTGGAGGTCCTGGCCAGAGCAATCAGGCAAGAAAAAGGAATAAGAGGAATCCAAATAGGGAGGGAAGAATTGAAACTCTCGCTTGTTGCAGATGACATGATCTTATATATAGAAACCCCCAAAGAATCCATTGGAAAACTCTCAGAAGTAATCAATAACTACAGCAAAGTTTCAGCATATAACAGTAATTTGCATAAATCAGTAGCATTTCTATATTCTAATAACAAACTAACAGGAAAAAGAACCCAAGAACACAATACCATTCACAATCGCTACAAAAAGAATACAATACGTCGTGGTGAATTTAACTAAGGAAGTGAAAGACCTATACAATGAAAATTAAAAGGCCTTTCTGAGAGAATTGGATGATGACATAAGGAGACGGAAAGACATTCCATGTACATGGATTGGAAGAATAAACATAGTTAAAATGTCTGTTCTGCCTAAAGCAATTTATAGATTCAATGATATCCAAATCAGAATCCCAATGACATTCTTTACAGAATTAGAACAAAGAATCCTAAAATTCATATGGGGCAACAAAGACCCCAAATTGCTAAAGCAATCCTGAGAAAAAAGAGGAAAATGGGAGGCATCACAATCCCTGACTTCAAAACATACTACAGAGCTACAGTAATCAAAACAGCATGGTACTGGTACAAAACCAGGTGCACAGATCAATGGAGCAGAATTGAAAGCTCAGAAATAAAACCACACATCTATGGGCAGCATCCGACAAAGGAGCTGAGGGCATACAATGGAGAAAGGAAAGTCTTTTCAACAAATGGTGCTGGGAAAACTGGAAAGCCATATGTAAAAGAATGAAAATTGACCATTCTTTCTCACCATTCACAAAAATAAACTCAAATGGATCAAAGACCTAAAGGTGAGACCTGAAACCATAAGACTTCTAGAAGAAAACGTAGGCAATACACTCTTTGATATCAGTATTAAAAGGATCTTCAGGACACCATGTCTTCTCAGAGAAGGGAAACAATAGAAAGATTAAACAAATGGGACTTCATCAGACTAAAGAGCTTCTTCAAGGCAAATGAAAACAGGATTGAAACAAAAACAACCCAATAACTGGGAAAAAATATTTGCAAGTCATATATCTGACAAAGGCTTAATATCCATAATATATAAAGAACTCACACAACTCAACAACAAAAAATCAAACAACCTGGTCAAAAAATGGGCTGAAGACATGAACAGACATTTTCCAAAGAAGATATATGGATGGCCAATAGGCACATGAAAGATGTTCATCATCGCTGATCATCAGAGAAATGCAAATCAAAACTACACTAAGATATCACCTTACACCTATTAGAATGACAAAATATCTAAAACTGATAGTAACAAATGTTGGAGAGGCTGTGGAGAAAAAGGAACCCTCATACACTGCTGGTGGGAATGCAAACTGGTGCAGCCACTATGGAAAACAGTATGGAGATTCCTCAAAAAATTAAAAATAGAACTACCATAACCCCCAGCTATCCCACTACTGGGTATCTACCCAGCTTGAAGTCAGTAATCAAAAGTCCTATGCACCCAATGTTTATTGCAGCCTATTTACAATAGCCAAGACTTGGAAGCAACCTAAGTGCCCATCAACAGATGGTTGGATAAGAAGATGTGGTGTGTATATATACAATGGTATACTCAGCTATAAAAAAGAACAAAATCGTCCCATTTGCAACAACATGGATGGAACTTGAGGGAATTATGTTAAGTGAAATAAGCCAGTTATAGAAGGACATCTCTCTATGACTCCACCCATACGAGGAATTTAAAAATGTAGACAAGAGAACAGATTAGTGGCTACCAGGGGAAAGATTGGGCACAAATGGTCAAGGGGTGCACCTACAAAACGAGTGACAAACGATAATGTATAACTGAAATTGCACAAGATTGTAACCCATCATTAACTGAATAAAAATTAAAAAAAAAGAATAGAGAAGAGATGCAAGTCTATTAGAAATAATAAAAAATTACGGCAAAGTTGCAGGGTACAATACAAACTTACAAAGATCAGTTGCATTTCTATACTCTAATAATGAACTAATGAGAATTGAAGAATACAATCCCATTTACAATTGCAACAAAAAGAATAAAATATCTAGGAATAAATTTAATCAAGGAGGTAAAAGACCTATACAATGAAAACTATAAGACATTACTGGAAGAAATTGATGATGACATAAAGAAATGGAAACATATTCCATGAACTGGATTGAAGGATAAACATAGCTAAAATGGCCATACTACCTAAAGCAATCCACAGATTCAATGCAATCCCAATCAAAATCCCAATGAAAATCTTCACAGAAATAGAACAAAGAATCTTAAAATTGTATGGGGCAACAAAGACCCAGAATAGCCAAAGCAGTCCTGAGAAACAGGAAGAAAACTGATGGCACGCAATCCCTGATTTCAAAACATATTACAAAGCTACAGTAATCATAACAGCATGGTACCAGAACAAAAACAGGCACACAGGTAAATGGAACAGAACTGAAAGCCCTGAAAAAAACCACACATATATGGACAGCTAATCCTCAATAAAGGAAGCAAGAGGGGCTGGCCTGCTAGCACCGTGGTTAACTTTGCTCATTCCTCTTTGGTGGCCCAGGGTTGGCCAGTTTGGATCCTGGGTGTGCACATGGCACCGCTTGGCATGCCATGCTGTGGTAGGCATCCCACATATAAAGTAGAGGAGGATAGGCACAGATGTTAGCTCAGGGCCATTCTTCCTCAGCAAAAGAGGAGAATTGACAGCAGACTTTAGCTCAGGGCTAATTTTCCTCAAAAACAAATAAATAAATAAAAAATAAAGGAACCAAGAACATAGAATGGAGTAAGGAAAGCCTCTTCAATAAGTGGTGCTGAGAAAACTAAGGAACCACATCTAAAATAATGAAAGTAGACCATTATCATTCTCCATAGACAAAAATAGACCCAAAATGGATCTAAGACTTGTAATGTACGACCAGAAATTATAAAACTTCTGGAAGAAAATATAGGCAGTACACTTTGCCATCAGCCTTAAAAGGATCTTTACAAACATAGTGTCCACTCAGACAAGGGAAACAAAAGAAACAATAAACAAGTGGCCACGACTTCATCAGACTAAAGAGCTTCTGGAAGGCAAAAGAAACCAAGATCAAAATGAAAAAACAACCCAGGAACTGAGAGAAAATATTTGCAAATCATATATATGTTAAGGGATTAATCTCCATAATATATAAAGAGCTCACACAACTGAACTATGAAAGAATAAATGACCCAATCAATAAGTGGGCAGAGGATATGAACAGGCATTTTTCCAAGGAAGATATACAGATGGTCAATAGGCAGATGACAAGGTGCTAAACATCACCAATCATCAGGGAGATAGCAAATCAAAGTTACAGTTAGATATCATCTTACGCCTGTTAGAACAGTTACAATCACCAAGACAAAAAAATAACAAATGTTGGAGTGTTGTGGAGAAAAGGGAACCCTCATCTACCGTAGGTTGGAAGGCAAACTGGTGCAGCCACTTTGGAAAACAGAATGGAGATTTCTCAAAAAATTAAAAATGTAATTACCATATGACCAAGCTATCCGCTACTGGGTATTTATCCAAAGATCTTGAAATCAACAATACAAAGAGACGTATGCACCCCATGTTCACTGCAGCATTATTCACAATAGCCAAGATGTGGAAGCAACCCCAGTGCCCAATGACTGATGATTGGATAAAGATGACGTGGTATATATATACTATGGAATACTACTCCACCATAAAAAGACATAATTGTCTCATTCACAACCACATGGATGGAACTTGAGGCATCATGTTGAGAGAAATAAGCCACACAGAGAGAGAAAAGACCATATGATTTTACTCATATGTAGAATATAAACAAACTTATGAACAAAGAGAACAATTTAGTGGTTACTGTGGCGGCAGGAGAGTGGGTACAAGGGGTGCAGTGGCACATTGATATGGTGTTTGATAAATATTGATGTACAACTGAAATTTCACAATATTATAAACTATTTAGACCACAATAATTTTTTTTAAATTGGTTTTTTGTAAAGTTCAAAAAAGTGAGACAACATGAGTGACATCAGCATCATGGTGGAATTTTCCCCCTTGTCTCTCCCCTCTCAGTTACAGCCAAATGGACATGCACTGACCAAGAGAGGATTTCCTATACAGCACTAGAGGATGCCTAAGAGATCCATGCATCTATACATCTGAAGGTGGGTGGACTCAACCCCCCAGTAAGCAGTGCTAGGAGAAGCCCTCACCACCCTCCCTGAGCAGCAGCAATCCAGGTTGTGGATCCTCACACAGTGGCTTGCACAAGTGGTGAGGACAGCCCAGCTCACATGACTGCCAGTGGAGCATGGATGGTGGCACCCTGGCCTGTGTGACTGCTGGCACAGTGGAGGTGGCCTGGCCCACACAACTGTGAGCAAATGGAGTTGGGCATAACAAACAGCCCCTTTGCCCCAACACTGGCAGGTGGAATGTGTGACAGAGCCTTCAGGAAACACAGCAGAACTGATGACCCAGCCCCCACTGGTGGCACCCCCCCAACACCAGCTCAGCAGCAGCAGGAGATACATATAGTTCTCCAGGTCCCTGGCAGGGAAAGTGACACCTGTGAACCCAGCACCCCTGGCAGCAGTGCAACCAGCACCTTCAGACAACCCAGGACAAGCATCACCGGTCATGATGGGGCAGCAGCACCCACGCCTATGGGAGCCAACAGAAAGCCAGTGGGGTCTCAGATAGACCAGCCTCACTATACCTGGAAGACCTAGAAAAAGAACAAACAAAGCCCAACGTCAGGAGAAGGAAGGAAATAATGAAATCAGAGCAGAAATAAATGAAACAGGAAGTAGAAAAACAATAGAAAGGATCAATGAAACTAAGAAGCGGTTCTCTGAGGAGATAAACAAAATTGACAATATCTCAGCCAGATTCTAGAAAAAAGAGAGAAGACTCGAATAAATACAATCAGAAATTAAAGAGGAGTAACTACAGTGGACACTGCAGAAACACATTGGATTACAGAAGATACTATGAAACACTATATGTCAACAAACTGAATAGCCTAGAAGAAATGGATAAATTCTTAGAACCATATGACCCCTCAAAACGGAATCATGAAGAAATAGAGAATCTGAATACACCAATCACAAGCAGAGATTGAAACTGTTATCAAAAGCCTCCCCAAAGAAAAAGTCCAGGACCATACAGCTTCTCTGGTGAATTCTACCAAACATTCAAAGAAGATGTAATTCCTATGCTTCTCAAACTATTCTGAAAAATTGGAGGACAGGACACTTCTGAATTCATTTTCTGAGGCAAACATTATCCTGATATGAAAACCAGACAAGGACAACACAAAAAAGCAAATTACAGGCCAATATCAGTGATGAACATAGACGCAAAAGTACTCAACAAAATATTAGGAAATTGAATACAACAATACATTAAAAAGGATCATACACCACGATCAGGTGGGATTTACTCTGAGGGTGCAGAAATGGTTCAACATTAGCAAATCCATCAATGTGATGTATCACATTAACAAATGAAGACTGAAAATCACATGATCATCTCAATAGATGGAGAGAAAACATCTGACAATTTCCAACATCCATTTTTGATAAAAACTCTCAATAAAATGGGTATAGAAGGAAAGTACCTCACCATTACAAAGGCCATATATCACCAACCCACCACCAACATCATACGCAATAGTCAAAAAGTGAAAGCCATTCCTCTGAGAACAGGAACAAGACAAGGGTGCCCACTCTTGCCACTCTTCTTCAACATAGTACTGGAAATTTTAGCCAAAGCAGTAAGGCAAGAAAAAGAAATAATAGGTATCCAAAAAGGAAAGGAAGAATTAAAACTATCACTATTTGCGGTTGACATGATTCTATATACAGAAAACTGTAAAGAATCCAACAAAAACTATTAGAAATAATCAACAAATACAGTAAAGCTGCAGGGTACAAAATCAACATTCAAAAATTATTTGCATTTCACTCCACTACAGTGGCCTGTGGTTTGCCAGTTTGGAACTATACACCGCTCATCAGGCCGTGCCATGGTGGCATCCCAAAGAGAAGAACTAGAATGATTTTACAACTAGGATATAAACTATGTACTGGGGCTTTGGGGAGAAAATAAAAGAGTAAGATAGGCAAAAGATGTTATCTCAAGGCCAGTCTTACTCACACACACAAAATCAGTTGCATTCCTATACACTAATAATGGACCAGCAGAAAGAGAAGTCAAGACTATAATCCTATTTACAATTGCAACAAAAAAGAATAAAATACCTGGAATAAATTTAACCAAGGAGGTGAATGCCATATACACCAATAACTATGACATTAATGAAAGAATCAAAGAAGACAAAGAAATGGAAAGATCTTCCATGTTCATGTATTGGAAGAATACACAGTTAAAATGTCCATATTACCTAAATCAATCTACAGATTGATCTACAGCTCAATCTACAAACTTAATGCAAACCTGAATGGAATACCAATGATATTCTTCATGAAAAGATAAAAAAGAATCTTAAAATTTATATGTAAAAACAAATAAGACTGAATAGCCAAAGCAATCCTGAGGGGGAAAAAATACACTTGGATGTATCATGCCCTGAACTCAAATATAGTACAAAGCTGTAGTAATCAAAACAGCATGGTACTGGCATAAAAAACCCAGATATACAGATCCTTGGAACAGAACTGAAAGCCTAGAAGTAAAACCACACATCAAGGGACAGCAAATCTTCAACAAAGAAGCCAAGAACACACAATGAAGAAAGGACAGTCTCTTCAATTAACAGTGTTGAGAAAATTGGAGAGCCACATGCAAAAGAATGAACGTAGACCACTGTCTCACATGATACACAAAAATTAACTCTAAATGGATTAAAGACGGATGTAAGACCTGAAACCATAAAACTCTTAGAAGAACATATAGGCAGTACAGATTTGGTGTAGGTCTTAGTAGTATCTTTCTGAATACCATGTCTCCACAGGAAAGGGAATCAAAAGACAAAATAAAGAAATGGGACTACATCAGACTAAAGAGCTTCCGCAAGGCAAAGGAAACCATCATCAAAATGAAAAGACAGCCTACCAATGGGAAGAAAATATTTGCAAATCATACATCTCACAAGGCGTTACTTTCCAAAATATATAAAGAACACACCTCAATAACAAAAAAAAGAATAATCCAATCAAAAAAATGGACAGAGGATATGAACAGACATTTTTCAAAAGAATATATCCAGAAGGCCCACAGGTACATAAAAAGATGTTTGACATCACTAATCATCAGGGAAATGCAAATCAAAATGACAATGAGGTATCACCTCACACCAGTCAAATGGCTATAATTACCAAGACAAAAATAGCACATGTTGGAGAGGATGTGGAGTAAAGGAATGCTCATGTGGTGGTGGGAATGCAAACCAGTGCAGCCACTGTGAAATAGTATAAAAACTTAAAAACAGAAATACTGTATGATCCAGCCATCCCACTACTGGGTATTCATCAAAAGAACATGAAATCAATAATTCAAAAAGATATATGCACCCGTATGCTCACCCAGCATTATTCACAATAGGCAAGATGTGGAAGCAACCTAGGTGCCCATCAAGGGACAAATGGATAAGAAAGTGTTGTATATATATACAATGGAATAGTACTCACCCATAAAAACAGACAAACTCATCCCATGTGAGACAAGATGGATGGATCTTGAGCAAACAAGTCAGACGGAGAAAGAAATACTGTATGATTTCACTCCTATGGAATATAAGCAAACACATAGATGAGAATAGATTAGAGTTACCAGAGGAAAAGGGATGAGGGAGGATGAAATGGTAAAGCCACATATGTATGGTGACGGATAAAAACTGAATTATTGGTGATGAACACAATGCAGTCTAAAGAGAAACTGAAGTCTAATGATAGACACCTGAAATGTATACAAGGTTGAAAGCCAATAGGACCCAATAAAATAACTGTATATACAGGTACATATATATATATATATATATATATATATATATATATGTAAATATAGGTAGTGACCACTAAAAATAGGCACACATAGAAAAAAGCAAGTTAAAATGGAATTTAAAATAAATATTATTAACCCCAAAGAAGCAAAAAAGAGAAAGGGGAACAAAAGCCAAATGGAAAAAAGAAAAACATAGTAAAATGGATGACCTAAATCTAACTGTCAATAATTACATTAAATGTAAAAGCATAAAATTCTCCAATTGAAACTTAGAGTTTGTCATAACAGATAGAAAAACAGCACTAAAAAAAGCAAAAGAATATCTTAAATACTCAGAGTCTTTGTTAAATTCTATCATATGTAGTTTCGTTATTTTGACAAATATTTTTGAATTGTTGCATAGCACTCTAATTTATGGTTATAATAGAATTAACATGTTTAGATATTACGATGCTATACATTAAGTTGGACAACTTATCTAAGGTCTTTTCAGTTCTTGCTCTTTGTTAATTTAAGACTTATGATTTTATTCTCTTTTATGGCCACTAGCAATCCCTGACTGAGTACTTCTGTGGTTCATGAGTTAGAGGATACTAATGTAGCATGATCCAGAGTTGTGTCAAATTCATTCAAATTCATTGCATCCTAGTTAGCAATAAAATAGTCATACTTATCATTCAGGATCCCTTACAAGGACCATGATCCATATAATTTCAAGTCCTAAATCATATTGCTATTCAATTCCAAAACCTCACAGAGCATTGGATCTCAGCCTCCAGAGACCGTTCATTGCTGGGCTTTATCACATGTATCTAGAAAACTCACGTCTGTGAGAATGTCAGAGTCTTTCCCTGCTTGGCCAAATGGGATCTCCATCTCTCCTCCAGCTACAGTTCTGACACGGGAAGCTCAAATATTCTTGACAGGACTTAATTTCTTCATTCCTCCATTATAGCTCTTAATATTACTAAGTTGAGCACATAGGAGAATATCTCAGTAATACATAAACACTGGCTGGAAAAGACTGGGCCACATAAGAAGGACTAGGTTATTTGGAACCATTGTTCAGTTCACTGGAATGGGAGGAACTGGGAAGCACATAATCAAATGGGGTTCTTAGAACAATTAATGAAAACGTTTACGTCTCACTATTTCAACGAGAAGGAAACACTAACTTACACATACCATGGTTTTGCACCTACCAAAACTGATCAGTCCTCCTTGGGATCCTCTACTGGGAAAGAACAAAGAGAATCCAGAGCTGGGAAAGGAAAGAGACCATAAGCATAATTTAGGGTTACCATGAAAGGAAGTAACATTTGCTCCTCCATTCCATTTTACATACCACTAACTGTACAAACACAATATGAAAAGATTAGAAGGATTGTAGATAACCCCAAACTCTTCCCTAACCCCCAGAAACCCAAACACTTCAGCAGACAGTTTTCTGGCCTGTCCTCCACTTTGGGGAAGCTGCTCTGCACCTGAGACTAGGCTGCCAGCCCTGCCCTGAACAGGTCCTCGTCCCTCCATTCACACCTTCCAGGACTGAAAAGGAGCCCGCCATCCAACCACACCTTACCTCATGGCCTTGGGGTCCGTGAGGTTGAAGAGGTTAAAGACATAGAACTGGTCAGGAAGTATTCAGTATTCCAATTCCAGAAAAACTGACTGCGATTAAAGACATTACGACATATTCATGTAATAAACGTGAAGTCAGGAAAAATATCGTGAACATGGAAAACATTCCAGAAATACTGTCAGTAGAAAAATCAGGTTATAAAACTAGGTACAATATGATACCATTTGAAGAACATATGTGTATCTCAATATCAAATGACTGAAAAATATCAGACTTCAATAGACAGAAACAAGCTAGAAAGTTGTACATTCAAATATTAACAGTGCTTATCTTTGTTCCTGATGGGGTTTTGTTTAAGTATGTATTAACTTGCTGATTCAATGGCCATTTCTTAAAATATCTATGCATGTGAAAATTTGTTGTGTGTTAAGTGGAAGCTGTTTTCTAAAATGTGGAAAGTTCATTCTTTTTAGTAGGTCTTGGAGAAATGTACTAAATTTGGGTTGTTTTACTAAATGTTTTTTGTTTCTTTCCGTTACCAGTGACACAATCTCCTCTCAGGTTTCTAGGCATGCTCATTGTTGGATGACTGTCTAGACAGATGGTCAAGTCCCTGAGTATAGCTAATATGTATTGTTTCTGGTCTCGGGTTACATCCTTCTGCAAGTTTTCTGTACGGAACCCTTTCCCACCCTGTGAGTCACGTCTTCCAGAAAGCTGCTCAATTATCTTATCCCATCAGTCTCACTCAGCAACCACCATCATCAGAATAAAAAATGTAATGTAGGAGTTACCGTGTGACCCAGCACTTCTGCCCTTAGCTATATACCCAAGAGAATGGAAGTATGCATTCACACAAAAACTGGTACACAAATGTTCACATTTCTAACAGCCAAAAAAGTGGGAGCAACCCAAATGTCCACAGATGGGTGAGGAAAATGTCGTTTATGGATATAAGGGAATATTACACGGACATAAAACTGAAGGCTATTTTGATACCGACTCCTCGTGGATGACCTTGAGGACACTGTGCTAAGTAAAATGAGCTAGTCATGAAAGCATAAATTTTGCACGATTGCTCTACTATGTGAGGGTCCTAGAGAAGTCAAATTCATAGAGACAGAAAGGAGAACGGTGGTTGCCAGACTGGCGGAGAGGGGAATGGGGAGTTAGGGTTTAATGGGACAGAGTTTCAGTCAAGATGAAAAAGTCCTGGAAGTGGACAGTGCTGATGTCACACAACAATGTGAATGCACTTACTGTCACAGAACTGTACACTGAAAAGTGGTTAAAATGGCAAATGTAATGCCATGTATACTTTCCAAAGTAAAGTAAAAGAATAATGTGCTATCTACCACATGGACGAACTTTGAAAAACTCTGCTAGTGAAAGGAGCTAGACATAAAAGGACACACACTGCATGATTCCACGTAGACTGAATTTCAAGACTCAGCAAATCCATGGAGACAGACGACGTGTTAGTGGTCTCCAGAGTATGGGAGGACGAGGATGGAAGTGACAGCTAACAAGGCCAGGGTTTCTTACTAAGGTGATAAAATGTTTTGGAATTAGATAGTGGTACTGATTTTTACAACCTTGTGAATATAGTAAAACGTTTTCTTTTGAGTACATTTTTACAAGGTGAATTTTGGGGCTGGCCCAGTAGCATAGTGGTCAAGTTCAGCACACTTTGCTTTGTTGGCCCAGGTTCACACGTTTGGATCCCAGGCATGGACCTACGCCACTCAACAAGTCATGCTGTGGTGGCACCCCACATACACAATAGAGGAAGATGTGCACAGATGTTTGCTCAGGCCACTCTTCCTCAAGCAAAAAGAGGAAGACTGGCAACAGGTGTTAGCTCAGGGCCAATCTTCCCTCACCAAAAAAACAAAAAACAAAACAAAAAACAGTGAATTTTATGATCATGAATCTTATCTCTAACTTAAAAAGTAATGTAAAATACAACATAAATTCCTTACCATCACGGTGCTCTCATAGGTCATCAGAGTTTAATCACAACCCGACAGTGGTGACTGCAGTCAGAATGACATCACTGCCGTATAAAACACCAAGTCACATTATCTGAATCTCCCTAGTGGCCTTCGATGCATCTATTCCTATTCAGGGTTTACTTTACTTACCAGAAGGAATGTAAAAGTGTCAACTATGTCATTTGAGTCTTTTATCACCCCGAATACTAAGATGGCATGCTCTGGCATATCATAAGCACTTACTAAAAATCTGATTATTCTACCCCAAATTCTAGTTCTAGACATTTCTTAAGAAAATACTGAGATAAAGAAATGCACGTACAAGTATGTTCAATACTTAGTTTATGACAGCCAAAACCAGAAACACAAATCTAACGGAACAGGTTAATTAACTTGGTTCTGCTATATGATGGCAGGTACAGCATTATTAATCAGGATGATACTGGTCCAAGTGTAAAATACGCACTCATAACTGGGGATCCAGTTGAAACTTAAGACAGATTCTGTTCTCAGATTTTCTAAACGTAACTGCTCTTAGAGTTCATGACATTTTAATGCCTTGGGTTGTTCATCAGCAAAACTAAGAGTGTGAAGATCACTTACTAAGCATGAATATCTTGGAGAAATATAATCTACATAAAAACTTAATAACATGTTGTAATCCTATATAAATATGTTAGATATTTTTACTGAAGAACATTGCATGCCCTCTAATTGGGTATTATAAAAGAAACAATTATTCTTAGATTAAAATTGTGCTTATCAGCCCTGCTCTGATAATGCTCACAAAACAGGGAAAAAGTCAGGACTTTTGCTTGAGAATGCATTTTTAATTCATAAATCAAGAGTTTCTAGAAAAGAGGAGGAGGAAATTTCCTCCCACCGAAATGCAGCAGAATCAAAGAGACATTTGTGAATCACAACCTGCCCAAAGAAGCTGATGTGATCAAGCATCTCATAAGTGAGAACATCAGTAAGACTCTCAGTGCCCTGAAGCAGCAAAGAAAGACGTGGGGAAATAAAATGATTCCTTAGTTTCTTCTATTTCAATCAGTATTTGGAAATGTTTTTGGAAGACAACTAAAATCAGATATTATTGCAAAGTTTTGTTAAGTTTTTTTATATCAATAATTTAAAATCAATGATGTTATGGAAAAAAAACTATCCTCAATGTTGACTTTTTTGTGTAAAACAATTATTTTCCCTTTTCATGGTTCTTCTTTTGGGATGGCAGGACTGAGGAGGAAGTCAGGAGGCACCAGGCTTTTCTTGGGGCACAGAATGACTTCCTTACACGACACTCTCCAGGTCCACACCCGCCCTGCTCATACACATAAACGGATGGAAAAGAGGACAGAGCCTGAGTACGGGAATAGGGTTTACAGCACGTTCCTGGGTCGGAGCTCTGGGAACCCCAGGCTCTGAGACAGTAGCTGCCCCTCAGAGCTCCCAAGTAGAAAACTCCCAGGCTTTCCCAAACTGACCTCGTGCCCCCTGGCTGGAAATCTCCCTTTAGGGCTCAATGTCCTACTTCCCTCTTGCAGCCAAGCAGCTGTGAGAGAGAAGAGGAAGAAGCGCCAGGGAGCCCAGAGCCACCAGACAGTGAAGCCACAGAGCCACAGCCATCACACCTGCACAGGTGAAGGACATGCACCAAATCCCCGTCACCCCAGCACAGCCACGCACCTGTCACAGCCTCGCAGCCACACCCACGGCACGGAGGCGCCCCACCGCTCACTCACGCACCCTCTCACACACACACCCCGCCACACGCTGCCCGTCTGTCCCCACAGACACACACCGTCCTCTGCCTTTCAGGCCCGAGAGTCCCGTGAGGACTGGCGTCCCTACTACGCCTCCAGGCTGTGAGCGCTTCCGCCAGCCCTCCTGGTTCACGTCGGGCTCGAATTGACTCGCTTCACAGGATTCCCGCATCCTGTGCTAACACATCCACAAATGAGCTCCACTCACCCTGCAAAGAGGGAGAACCGCGAACACGGAATGGAAGCCGAAGATCTGGAGTGACCGCTACCCTCTGGGAAGTGTCGCTCCAACCTGAACATCTCTGGGCGCCGCGGCTCGTCCGAAAGGCCGCTCGAAGCGCGGAAGTCCCGTTGGAACGGCAGCTCGAGAACCGCCCGGAGCCCGGCCCGAGCGCAGGTCTCCACCAGGAGCGCGACGCGAGGGCGCGTGCGCGGGGCACGGAGCCTGCGCGGAGGCCGCTGGTGCGCGTGCTCGGTCCAGAGGCGGCTGCTGCGCCCAGGCAGCCGAGCAGGGTTGGTGCAGAGCCGCGCGTGAGGTCGGCGGGGCCTGGGAAGCAGAAGGCCATGGGTGAGCTCTGAGGCGGGGCCCCGGCGAGTCCCCCAGGCGGCTGCAGCCTGGGGACAGCATGTGGTTATCCCAACTCCGCCTGGGATGTACAATGCAGTGTCTGTCATGCGTTAAACAGTGTGTAGGAGTGAAGTAATACACATTTACTTAATTCTCTAGGCTAAGCTATAATAGTCAAAATGGAATGAATAATTAAATGTAAAAGCGATCTGGAGATGCACCTGCATATGTTTTTGTAATATTAAGTTAGGGACAGATTTTCCAAACTAACTGAAGAGAGAAATGCTAAATAACACTGAGATTTGACTTGATAATTATGTGTAAACATCCGAATCATCTAAATGACAATCAATTATTGAAATAAAAATTGATGCAAGACAAAATTCAATAACTTAACACATGTAATGAACAGACAGATAATCTCAAGGCACTGTGTTTTTGTCGCTCAAAATAATGGTCACTAGTCTAAGAGGAGAGTAGCAATAACTATAGAAATATAAATTATATATGCAAATTATCAGCATTACATGATATAGTTGAAAATACAAATTACCATTAGTAATAAATATTATCATCAAATACATCAGAATCAGAATTACTTGACCTTTTAGGAATTGATCCTGCTCTCCATAATGAGTAACTAAGAAAATATGGGTCATTTTATTCCCTTAACTCTGTTTATGCTCCTGAATCTCCTGATGCATTTTATTGCTCCATCTTTTTCATAATTATTTTTTGTAGCTTCTTTCTCTTCAGCTGAGACGCTCACGTTTTCTTTACACTATTCCATAAATGATCCCAATTTCTTCCTAGGCATCATTGGTGAATTCCATGTTTGTGATGACAATGTAGTGATAAATTATCCATGTGTTTTTTCCTCCAGTTTTGTCTATTCCTCAAGTGACTCTCCTGGATGTAGCAATAGGCCAGTAGCGATGCATGACATTTCGGTCAGGTCAGGCAGTGAGAAGGAAAGAAAATCGAACTCTCTCTTTGAGATTTTCAATGCAAGATCTGGGTGGAAGCCGACAAATAATTTGGAAGTACCCACGATTAGTCAGTATGAGGATTTTATGCTCCCTCAAGAGTAATTGAGGTGGGGGTCGGGATGGGGGTGAAAGGGATGAAGAGGGTTGAATAACAAACTTCCAGCTATAAATAAATGTCTTGGGGATGTAACGCACTTGTTGACTCTATTTATATTTATATTAACTATAGTTAACGCTATATTGTGTATTTGAAAGTGGCTGAATAGATCCTAAAATTTCTCATCAGAAGGAAAAAATATGTAATTATGCATAGTGATGGATGTTAACTAGACTTATTGTGGTGACTATTTCACAATATACACAGATCGCTATGTTGTACACCTGAAACTAATATAATATGTCATTATATCTTAATTATTGTTTTTAAAAAGAGTACTGAGGTTGTTTTATCAGATGGACAAAAGAAGTTATTTCAAAGGAAACAAGAAGACCTAATATTTAGAGTTTAATATTTAGACTCCGTGGGGTCCTTGAGAAATGACCTTGTGTCCTGGCCACACTACTGGACATGCACTTGACACAAGTAAAAGAAAGAAATAAATGATATCAGTGCCCCACAAACATTTTCACGTAGGATGATGTAGGAATCCCGGGTTCTCTCCTACCCTGTCCCCCACACACAAATCTTGACCAGGGACAGAATTACAGAAAGGAAAAGGCTGAGTAAATTTACACCACAGTCATCACCACACACCCGCCAGAAGCCTCAAATTAAAATCTGGACAGTATTAAGTGTCAGCAAGAATGTGAAGATATGGGAATTACAGTGTGGGACTATCAATTGGTTTGTTGACTTTGAAGAAAAAATGACAATATCCCCAGTAAAGCTGAAGATATGGTTACCCTATGATCCCTGCTTAATACCATAAGTAAATCCATGCGAATGGTAACCAGATATATATATGTGTGTATATATATATATATATATATATACACACAGAAGAATCGTCTCAGAAGCATCATTTGTAACTGCCAAAGTGAACCTAATCCAGACCTCCATCAATCGAAGGAATAAACAAAATGGTGTATTCATAGGATTAACTTGCAACACTGAGTATGAATCTTAAATACTTAATATTGAATGAAAGAAATCAGATGCAACAGTATATATATGTTACCCTAATTACACAAGGGAAAAAAAACAGGCAAAAATCAGACTATGGATTTTGGCATAGAAATAGACATGATAAGAGTATAAAGAAAGGCAAGGAGGGTTATTATACTAATTTGGATATTCGATACCCTGGGAGCAAGAGGAGTCTAGCAACAGTAGGGGGCATGCAGGAGACCTACTGGTGGTAGTAGTACTCTATTTCTTGACCTGGGTTGATGTCACACAGTTGTTTATTTAATAACCATCTATATGTATCCATTTTTTTGTTAAGATTATGATAGTTTACAACCTTGTGAGATTTCAGTTGTACATTATTGTTGGTCATGTTGTGGGTACACCACTTCACCCTTTGTGCCCTCCCCCTACCCCCTTTCTGGCAACCACCGATCAGTTCTCCTTGTCTAATATGTATCCATTTTTGTGTTTGTATATTTCACAATGAAAATGAAATAGAAGAAAGGAAGGTGAAAAGAAAGAAATTTCTCTATTCATGAAGTTCTTAAAGTTATAATTTTGGTCAATCAGGTTTTTCTCCAAATTCAGATTCTAAAAAAGTGAAAGCACAAACACTGTTTTCAGGACAAGTGTAACTGTTCTTTGTAAATGTATTTCAAGTCAATGACCAGCTCACACTGACCTCTGAGTCCGTAGGTTACGATCTGATTGCCTCAGTACTTAAAATAAGCTTAACTGACATTTTCAAAGATTATTTTCACAGAGCTACAATTCACTCAGGCTCTTTTTTCTGTGGATCTCAAAACAGGAATCCTGCCTCAGCAAATCTAGCATTTATTTGTCAGTATGCTTTGGAGGAGAAAGAAAAATTCTTAATTTTGTCAACTTAATAATGGAAATTGAATGTGACTGTTGGGGGAGGCGAGCCTCCTTTCACAATTATGAAAGAACACACAGGTTTATTAACCGTGGAGGATCCCAAAGTGAAGCCTCTGGGTCTCTTCCTAGGTCTGAGTTGACTTGTGGTGTCTTCTTTGTCCTTTTCTTCATATTCTGATGATTAGACCACTTAACCCTCCTTCATGCTGACAGATCACCGTTGGAGCTGTGAGGTTCCTGTTACCCTGCTGGTGGTATAGTCTCTCCAGTTCCCGCTTTCCTCATTGCCACTGGAAAAATCCCCTAGGTTTCCTCAGTTTGAAGTTCTGCTTATTTCAAAATAGTTTCATTATCCCTGCTACTGCAAACATCTCGCCCTCTTGTTTCCAAGAACAATGTTTAATGAAAAGACCTCTTCTTAAACTAAAGATGAAATCCCATCATTCTACTTATTGTATAGGAAATCCACATCTACAGGACCCTTCAGAGAGGGACCTCTTGCCCTGGAGTAATCCTATTAAGCACCTTCATCTCACTGTTTCTAATTATAATAAGAAAGTCAGAAGAAACTCGGTTTCTCCTATAATGAATTCATACAAGAATTTCTGCAAGTGACAAAACGTTGGAGAGAATGACTTCAACACTCAACAGACTGATTTTTTTTTAAATAGGTCTGATTATTTCCTACAATGTGAACAGCCTTTGTGTGTCTCCTATGGCTTGACTGACTCACAAAGTTGTCCTTTCTTTTCCTCCAATACTCAGAAGTTGGAAGGAAACCCCTCCCAGCTACTGTAACGTATAAGCATGTAACTCATTGTCTAAACACTGTAATCGTGGAGGATGTTAAAACTTGGCAAAGTGGAGAAGATTGTTTGTGCCATGCATCATGAGGTCATGACCATCAGTGAAGACTGTCAGAGCCCTCAGTGGCCAGATGGCCGCGTGCATCAACTGGCATGGTGTCACTGAGTTGGAGATCTCTCCTTGTGTTCCAGGAGTAAACACATGGAAGATGTCATAGACATACAGAAGGGAATGCTGTGTGAGGTCGTAGCGAGGACTCTCCTCTTCAGACCAGGGCAGGGAACCCAGCACACCAGAGGGATATGGCACCTGCATAACTGCTTCAGTGTTTTTGTTATTATTGTTGTTTTTTATCAAAATAAAGCATTGTTTGCTTTGATTCTCATTCAGAATTTTCTTGATGATACATTCCATCCTTTGAATTATAGAAAATTCCTGTATTTCAATGAGGCGAGGACATGTTCACAGGAAAATGGAGTTCCCTTATATGTATGAATCTTCTTGTGTCCATTAAGGAGACATGGCAAGACAAAGCTTTCCTCAGCACACTCCACAGACATCCACTGTTAACTCTTCCCGCTTCCAATGTCCTAGTTCAACATGTCAGTTCTGGCCCTCCAAAAGTAAGTAATAGTTCTTCTAAGTGATCTAGGATTAACTAGAGAAATTTCTCTGCTAGGACCTTATCCTATAGTGGAAGCCTAGGCTGAGAAACCCTGAAATCCAGCTTAATAAAGTTTCTCTCTGTTGTCTTATTCATTCCGCTGCAGTAGACATTTTTAAAAAGTTCTGGAACCTACCCAATATCCCCTTTGGTCTCGGGTCATTTTTCCAAATCCAGTAGTCCCTGTGGCACTGTCTCAGGGAAGGAGTAATCAAATCAGCTAGCTCAACATGATATTCGTGATCAAGTTGTTTAACATAGCCTGATCACATGTACCCCTCCCAGAAAAGAGAGACAAAGGATGCAGCAATCTGTGAACATCTTTGGGGAGGCCAATGGCTCCATCACTTGATGTTGGATCTTTCTTTTGTAAAAGGGGTAAAAAGAAAAAAAAAATTCATATAAAATAAAAGAAGATCCAGGGACTGGCACCGTGGCCGAATGGTTAAGTTCGTGCACTCCGGTGGCGGCCCAGGGTTCGGATCCTGGGCGCGGACATGGCACTGCTCGTCAGGCCGAGTTAAGGCGGTGTCCCACATCCCACAACTAGAAGGATGTGCAACTAAGATATACAACTATACGGGGGGTTGGGGAGATAAAAGCAGAAAAAAAAAGATTGGCAACAGTTGTTAGCCCAGGTGCCAATCCTTGGGAAAAATAAAAAAATAAAGAAAAGAAGATCGGGCTTCTCTTTGGCTTTAGGCAGAGTTCTTAAAATCTATATAGGAAGGAAACTCAGAATTCCTGTCCTGCAATGGTTACCTTTGTGATTGCATTCCAAGGCTCCCTTTCCAAAATTATTGTTTAAAGAAATACTAATCCCTTATGGTAATGCTGACGTAAGAAACTTTATGTAGTGCTGGTGGAAATATAAATTAGGAGCAATTAAAATTTTTCTCAGTTCATGCTCTCTTATACGCCTAGCGTAAGAAAATAAAAAAATATACAGAATGTTTTAGTATGAATATATGTTAATACCAGCATCGTTTATAATCGCATATTATGGAAAACAACTAAATTTCCCAAATATTGAGATGGTTAAGTAAGTAACGAAACACCCTCAATATAATTTCGTAGCCGTTAAAATGTTTAAGTGTTTATTTTTTTGTATGGGGAAATTATTTTGTTACGATACTGATAGCTGAAACTGGGTTATAATTGTATATTAAGTTATAATACTTTAAAATGCACACACACAAGCAAAATTTATAGCACACAAACAAATTTTCACATTTCTTTTTATTGTACAAGCATCTTATGGCCATTTGTCTCTCCTTCCCTGGCTTGTGTGATTTCCACATTTCCTCAGATAATATTATTAATTCTTATAATAGAATTATTAAAGAACAGCTATTTCATGTCACTTCCTTCTCTGTTCCTCTTTGAGTTCCTGGACCCAGGACCCTGGACCAGCTGGCTGTCCTACAATGCAACTCAATTCACCCAAATTCTGACACTGTTTACCTGGAGACAGCATCAGATTTCACAGGTTGAGGGTTCAGTCCTACCAGACAGTTCCCCCAACTTCAGGTGCAATCCCAAGCCCCAGTTGTCACTTGCACTTCTGACCGACAGGCTATAGATCCAGACGTTCCCACAACCTCCTCCTTGGGTTCAATTTAATTTGCTACAGCAGCTCAAAGAACTCAGAGATATGTTTTACTTGTAAGATTACCAGTTTATCATAGAAGAATATAACTCTGAAACAACGAAATGGAAGAGATGCCTAGGGCAAGGCATGGGGAACCGGCACAGATCCATGCACTCTCCAGGCATGCTACTTTCCCAGCACCTCCACGTGTTCACCCAGAAGCTCCCCAGACGCTGTACTGTTGGGGTTTTCCGGAGGCTTTCTCGTGGGCGTGATCAATTATTAACTCCGGGCTCTCCAGCCCCTCTCCCTTCTGGAGGATGAAGGATGGGGCTCAAAAATTCCAAACTTAGTCAAGACTTGGTCTTTCTGGTAACCCGCTCTCTCCCATCCTGGAGTCATCCGAGGCTCCAACAGAGTCACCTGTTGGGACAAAGATGCTCCTACTGCTCTCACCACTTAGGTTTTACAAGGGTTTTAGGAGCTCTGTGCCTAGAACCAGGGGAAGACATCAATATATATATTTCTTATTACTTCTCAGTTCCCAACTCATGTTTACTCCCATTCCATGAGCTTTCAGTGTTCACAAACATAACATTTTAAACAGTTAAACTCTTTATAGAGGTACTGGATCATGTTCTCAGCCTAGTTTTTATCCATTGTCAGAGATTGGAACACCCTAAGTAATCTTAGAAATATGTGTGTGAATGAGATTTTATTTTGCTGAACCTACAAAAGGAATAATATTGCAGTGTTCTCCCTATTTGTAGTACAAATGTGGCTAAAGTGACAAATGTAGTCCTCGCTGGAGCCTTGACAGATGAGAGGGAAAACGTCTCTTTGAATGATATTTGAGGTGAGGAGAAAGTAGAGCATTAGCGCAAGAAGAATGGAGGAGTCAGAGTAGGAACTGAGGGCTGGGAAACAGACACTCACACATTGCTGTGAAAACGTAAAATGGTACAGTCACCATGAGAAATTTTTCAAGTGAAAAGACACTCAAGTGAAAACTCATCACAAGTGAAAATGCACCCAGAAAATACACTTTTGAAAATTTAGCTTACATGTAAGCCTACATAGATGAAAACTGTAGTTTATGCAGGTTTAATAATTGGAGCGCTGCTTGTAAGAATACAGGGAAATCCTTAGATGCGTGTTACTAGAAGGCGGGTTATTTAACCTAGGGTGCAGCCACACATACTGTGACCTAATTTGAAGCTGTGGGAAATGACGACACATCTAATGTACTGATTTTGGAACCACATGTGTGTGAAGAAAAAAATAAATACCTACAAATGCATATATGTATTTGAGATTGCATATTAACATAGTATAGACCCATATATTTATATACGTATAGGTAGGTGTATGTATTTTCAGCATCTGCCTACTTGTATATGAAAGTAACTTCTCTGCAAGGATACACACCAAAATTAAAGCACTGTTCTCTCTGAAGTGAACTACTGTGTGTCTGAGCACTGGAAGGAAAGTTTGTTGACCCCTTTACCTTTTGAATGGTTGTGCTATGTATGCATTACATACTTAAATATGTAATAATGCTGATAACTAAAATGTGGGTCTCCTTGAGAACTTTACATTTCCCATTTGCTCCAGTTCCTCATGAATCTAACTACTGTAGGGGAGCAGAATTTGCTACCCCAAAATGTGTCTCTTTGGTTTGACTGCGAAGAGCAAAGACTTTGACCTTCCCCATAACTGCCTAAAAGAATTCTAGATGGAAAGGCCTGTTCCAGGAGGGAGCTCCTACCGTGGAAACTACAGTGTGATATGAACGAGGTGTGACAGACAGCGAGGAACCCAGAGAGGCCCGGTGGATCACAGTCCTCTCTGTCTCCAAAGTCTCTGCCAGGTACGGCAACAATTATTTACCAAACATTTACTTTTCCATCTCCACGTGAATTGACCCTGAAGTCCCAAACCCCCACCGCCAACACATCCTGCATCTTCAGCTTGAGTTGTAATTTTAAGGTGGTGGCTTCAGTCAGTTTTGGTGAGTTACTCAGTTTTCCTAGGTTTCTCCCATGCATACACGTTATTAAACTTGTTTTCTTTTTTCTCCTTTTTTCTGTCTTATGTCAATTTAACTCTTAGAACAGCCAGAAGAACCTAGAAGAATAGAGGGTAATTCTTCCCCCCCATCCTTAGTGTAGGGATTCAGCTTCTAATAGCCCCTTCTTTTTTCCGGATTTTGAGCCTCTGGCTGCAGCTTATCCATGTCTGCATATGCCTGAGGAGCAGAGTATTTGTAGTCAGATACTCATGAACAGGCGTTTACAGATTACGGATGCTTCCCCGTCTGTGGCCTCTGGGAGCAGTCAAGCCCACCCAGGCTTAATACAGCAGAGAAGGGTGCAAACATGTGCTGGGTATCGACAGTCAGTATCTGGAGACAGTAATGTGAAATGGAAAAAACGTTGTGAGATAATAGGAAATATAGATAGGTCTCTGCCCACAGTTCCTGACACAGCGCTCCTGGAACACTGGTAAATTCCTAAGTGCCAAGAGCAATAGAAGCTTCTTTTGTTCTAACTAGGCGACTCTGGGTGAGCTCCTGTGTGGCTTTTGGATGCAGGCTTGACACCAGAAAGACCAGGTTGTGATTAGAAGCTTGGGATTTTATCCCCCTTTCTCCTCCAACTTCTCTAGAGAGAGAGGAGGGGCTGGAAGTCGAGTTAATAATCGGTCATGCTTATGTGAGGGAGCTTCCATGAAATCCCAATACTATGGGCTTTGGGGTGCCTCCAGGTTGGTGAACACATCTACCTACAGTGGGGGTGATCCATCCTGACTCCACAGGGACAGATGCTCTCATGTTTGGGACCCTCCCAACCTGACCCTGTGTGTCTCTTCATTAGGCTGTTCATCTGTATCATTCGTCATATCCTTCACCAAACTGCAGGTAAACATATATAAATGTTTCCCTGAGTTCTGTGAACTGCTCTAGAAAATTAATCGAACCTGAGGAGGAAGTTGTGGTAACCTCTGATTTGTAGTTAAATTGGACAGAAAATGTGGGTAACCTGGGGACCTACTACTTGCCATTGGTGATCTGAAGTGGGGGGCAGTGGCCATGGGACTGGAGCCCTCAACCAGTGGGATCTGACGCTATCTCCAGCTACAGAGTGTCAGAATTAGGTTAAATTGTAGAACGCCCAGCTGGTGTCCACGGATTGCTTGGTGTGGGGAAACCCACACAGATTTGGTGAAGTGAGGTGTTCCGTGTGAAAATTAAGATGAGACACCTGGCAAAGGAGAACTGTAAGGTTTTTCCTAACACGAAGGCGTTGCTTTTGTTTTCTTTTCAAAGAACTCCTGCAATCAATGATCTTGAGAAAGCACTTGCATTTACTCTTCTTTCTACAAGAAGTCGTTAGAGGTTAAAAGGTCAGCTCTGAAGGAAGCTTGTCTGACCTGGTAACATGGCTTCAGCACTTAGTAAACGTGATAACTTCGTAGATGTTATGTAATCTCTTCTTGACCTCAGAATCTTCAGCTCTAAAATAGAAATATAATAGTAAGCACCTCCAGTGTTGCAAGTGAACTGAACATTAGAGAGGGATACTGCGCATGCTACATACACAAATATAAAAATCATTAGATTATGAACCCATTGTAGTTTTTAAGAATATTGAAATCTCTCAGGAATGAAGTGTCTCCAAGGAGATAAAAGAGATGTAGCTCCTCTCAGGGCTCTCTGGTGGCAAATGCAAAATGAAAATGCATAATGGGAGAGGCATTGGCTGCCACTGACACTGCCGGGAGAGGCAATCCAGCCTGTGGTCTGTGGACCCTCACTAGGCCACTTAGAAGGAGTCTTGGGTGGGGAACACTTCCTCACCAAGAGGTAAGGAGTCTGCACAGCCTGTGCTGGACTTGCTGCCTCTTGTGGGACTATCTTTTCCCATTCCAGACTCAATGTGTTCTCCTTCTTCGTTCTGCTTAAGCTTGGGCGTCACATGGCAGCTGGCCAACTCCACTGCTATACTTGTCCCTTGCAGAGGGCTGTGTCTTTCTTCTACAGCATGTATGTGTGTGTGTACAGTTGGGTGCCATTTCAGCTGCCAGGAGGAACCCACTGGCCATGGGGGACCACTGCCTACCACTGAAACTGATCTTGCTCTGTCTCCTCTGTGTGAGTAAAGCATTGTTCCACCCAGTGCTTGGCTGCATTGTGTTTTCCTTGGAGACCTACTAAGACGCAGTGGCAGAAGTGTTTGGGTTTCTGCCTCTGGTGATAGGCAACACATGCTGCTTGCATGGCAGACATCATCCACTCAAGATAGACTCTCATCATCTCTGACACTGTCATCACCTGCTGTACAGCAACCTGTTTATACATAGGGCTTACAGCATCTTTCAGTAAAAACATATATAAAAAAACTCAAGTCAATAAGATATATGTGTGCACAACCAGATACTATGGAGTTTTCACTCAAAACTCACGTTAGGTAGACCACAATTTATCTGACAGAGGGCATAGTCAGTGCCTAGTTAGTCTCTGAAGATTGTCTCTGCCTCCACTTTTCCTGTCATCCCAGCCATCTCTTTTTCCTGCAGTCCATTCTGTTTCTGCCCTTTCATACACAGATGGCAAATGAGCACACAGAAAGATGCTCAACATCCTTGCCATCAGGGAAATGCAAATTAGAAATAACAATCAGATACAAGTACAGGCCTATTAGAACGGCCAAAACCCAGAACACTAACAACTGCAAATGCTGGCAAGTGGACATGGAGCAACAGGAAGCTTCATCCATCGCTGTTGGGAATGCAAAGACAGTGCGGCCACTTTGGAGGAGAGTTTGGAAGTGTCTTACAAAGCCAGATATTCTGCCCTAAGATCCAGCAATTTCACTCCTTGATATATACTTGAATGAATTGAAAACATATATCCACACAAAACCTACAGTTGAATGTTTATGTCAGCTTTATTCATTATTGGAAAAGATGGCAAATAAACAAGATGCCCTCCAAGAGGTAAATGGATAAACAAACTGTTGTCTATTCAAACAATGGAATATTATTCAACAATAGAAAAGAAATGAATTATCAAGCCAGGAAAAAAACATGGAGGAATCTTAAATGCACATTTCTTAGTAAGTAGCTAATTGGAAAAGGCTGCACACTGTCTGATTCCATTTATGTGCCATTTGGAGAAGGCAAAAACTAAGGAGATGGTAAAAACTTCAGTAGTTACCGGGACTTGGGCAGAGGGAGGGGAGGAATGAATAGAGGAGCACAGAGGATTTTTAGAGCAGAGAAATTATGCTGTGTGATACTGTAACAGTGGATAGATGTCCTTATACAGTCTTCAAAGCTCATTAAAGATAAAACACACAGAGTGAACCCTAATATAAGCTATTTACTTTATATTGTATCAGTGTTAGCTCATCAAATATAACCAATGTATCTCACAAATGCAAAAGATATTGATGACAAGGGAAAGTGTGCGTGAACTGGGGTATGAGGGAGGATATTGGAACTTTGTGCTGTCTGCTGTATATATATATATTTTTTTTTGCTGGGGAAGATTACTCCTGGCTAACATGTATTGCTAATCTTTCCTCTTTTTGCTTGAGGAAGACTTGCTGCTGAGCTGACATCTGTGCCAATCTTCCTATATTTTGTATGTGGGACAACACCACAGCATGGCTTCATCAGTGGTACATAGGTCTGCACCTGGGATCGAGCCTGGGACACCCGGGCCACCAAACTGGAACATACAAACTTAACCACTATGCCACTGGAGCCAGCCCCATGCTGAATTTTTCTGTAAACTTAAAATTATTCTAAAAAGTAAAGTCTATTAATAAGAAAATTAAATCCTAGAACAGGGAGTTATTTGTGTACTGATGGCTTTCTCTCTTGCTAGAACCTAAGTTTGGTTTGGGTGTTTCCCATCTCATGACTCAGGCGACATGACCTTTTCTTCTCACCTGAGAACAGTGGGGAAGGAATTGGACGTAATCCTGTCACTGCTCAAAGTGTAGCTTAGTGATGGGCTGGATTGCAACCCTGACCCAGAAAGTTCCCTTGGGGCTTCTGGGAAGGAAAGCCCTGTCTAGTGAAAAGGGGGTATGACAGGGCATATTTTCTCTCACTGTCTTTGGACATTTGGGGCCAAGAATCGAATAGTCTTAGACAATGGATTGAACACTCTCACTATGAGAGAAAATGAAAATCTACCACTCCTGGAGTAGTCATGAGGTTGTTGATAGAGCCCTTCATCCTTGAGCCACAGGGGCTCTTGACACTCTGTTGTGGGAGCTAACAGTCCTGTATTGTTTTCTTAAATTAAGGTAAAATTCACGTCACGCAAATTCACTGTGAAAAGGTGAATCACCCACAATTCAGTGGGGTTTAGGACACTCCCAGTGCTGTGCAATCATCACTGCTGTCTGGACCACAAGATTTCATCATCCTAAAGGAAACCGCATATAAACTAAGCAGTCGCTCCCCATTCCTCCCTATGCCCAACCTCTGGCAACCAGGAAGGGACATTCTATCTATTGATCTGCCTTTTCTGACTTTTCAGACGATAGAAACACAAAGATTTCTCCTTTTGTGTCTGCCTTCTTTCTCACTAGCATAGTGTTTTTAAAGATTATACACACATCAGCAGTTCACTTCTTTCCATGGCTGATTCATATCCCATTGCATGGATGTTGCATTTTGTTTCTCCTTCATCAGTTGATGGACTCCACCTTGGACTATTATGCACAGGGCTGATGTGAATATTCCTAGACAAATTGTTGGTTGTATACCTGTGTTTGATTTTAGTAAATATCTAGGAGTGGAAGTGCCAGGTCATATGGTTATTCTATGTTTAACTATTTTTAAAACAAACTTCAAATTCAGGTTGAAATTTGCTCCACAAAATTATTTCAGCACCAAAAGTAACAGCCATATTTTCTGTACTATTGGTAGAAAACTCAAAACAATTGCTTTGGTAGGTTTTCCCAGGTTTTGCTTGTAAAGCAAGATGAGACAGTAGATATAGTCATGGAGAAAGACAGAAGAGAACAGACAAATCAGGTGCTGGTATCCATGACCTCTGACTCTGTCTTACCCTGAAACAGAGCTGTTCAGCATCCCTGCGGCTGCTTACAACATACAGGCTCAGCACAGGAATGTGAATAGCAACAAGCAGACAAAAGTTTCCTGCAGTAACCCCTCAGTGCTTCCTCAAGGGCCCCTTCTAATCATTAAGTTTTCCTCTGTAAGAGCCATCCTTCTTTTGTCCTTTAAAGCTCTGCAAACTTCTTGCAGGAGACTGAGTATTTGGAATAGGATGATGTGACAATTGAGGATGTCAGGTTCTCCTATCCCCAGCGTTTCTTGTTTCTGCTTATTACAATAGTCCTTGTTCATTTCTTTAGTGAATTTTCTGATCCACTCCTGCGAGTTCTGTATTCTTTGTCATGTGTGGCCCCTGAAGTCTTTGTCCCATTAGGCCCATGGGTTGGCTAGGGTTTTGAGTCTACCGGGTCTTCAGATGTCCTCCTTGGGAAAGAGGGTGAGTGAATTCTCTATGTGAGAGGGAAAGCAATCATATCCTTTGGTGAAAAGAAAGAGAGTGTGGTGCTGCATCCACTTCTGCTTTCACTCTCGCACACAGAAGACTATGTTTCCTAGACCTCTTGGTTTTGGAAAGGATATGTGGCACCTTCCAACCAATGGCATCACTTTTAAGCCAAAGAATAAAAGAGGAGGTGTAAGACCCTAGGTGCTCTTTCTGTCCTTGGTGGCAACTGAAGAAGGCATCAGTTTCAGATGGTGTACCAACAAGATCATGGGGCCTCCATCAGCCTTGCCCCACGTGACTTAGGAAGCAGGGGGTCCCTTCACCTCAACTATCAATGTATGATAAATCTGAGGAGAAATACATCTTTAGTCATGAATTTCACTGTCACTTGCTACCTGAGCATTACCTAAGTTATCCTGGAGATTGGAAGGACTCACTCCTCTCAGATTGTCTAACAGATCATTCTTCCAGAACAGTATACTGGCCGAATCTCATGCTGCTGTGTTCTGCATTAATGTCTCCTGATTACTGCCTGTCACAGATGGGGCCCTGAAAAGAGACTGTGAGGGGGAGGATTCCATGTGGAAGGTTTAGGGAAGCGTTCTGGGGAGATATCCCTATGGGAAGTTAGCAAGGTGGGGATAGTTGAAGGAGAAGCTGAAGGCCAAGACAGTTGCCACTGAGTCTCTGCCAACCTTCAAGGATCTCTGGAGCTGGGACAGCCCTTGGTGTTGTCCCAAATTGAGACCAGGCTTCTATTCCCTTATCAGCCAGACATGGGCCTCTGGCTGTCCCTCGAGAGGGCTGTGTCCTAAGGTTAGGCGGTTCCCTATGCTGTGGGCGACATCCTGTGAGGGAAAGAGCTGTGAGCTGTCCTCAGCCAATGTTCCCAGGAGCTGCGGTGGATGCATTGGCCTTGAGCATGACCCTGGGCTGAGTCTCAATGTTTCCATGGCACTTCTCCTTCACCCTCATCTTCCCTCCCAACCCAGTTAATAATCTCACAAACTGAGAAGTCCTTGGGATGACATACGTAGAGCTTCTGCCTTTCCCTATGATTGGATGAGAGAACTGATTGGTGAAGACCAGAATCTCTCTAGAATCCAGACCTCTTACCCAGGGGCTTTGGTAGATCTCCAGAAGTGTTCCAACCTTAGCTGCAAATGCTGAAGTTGTTCCTAAAACAGTGGCCCCAGTTTTGCTCTAGTCTGGTGGTTGTAGTTAGAGAGAGTTCAATTCCCTAAGGAGAGTCAGAGTGGTCTCCAAGGTCTTGTGGTCACTGGGACAGGCAGTGTACACATCAAAACCTAAGGGCAGGTTGAGGAGTCAAGAAGGGTTCTCATTGGTCTCCTCAATGGTGAAGGAAAGGCCAGTACATCTTGGTACCTCTTCCAGAGCCACCAAAACCGAGGGGGCAGCAGTCAGTGAATGGGCCAATCATGTCATTCAGGGAGAAATCCTAAGGCGAACCAAGGGAAAGGCAGTGTTTGGAGGAGTCAGGTTTCCCATTCAGAGACCCTCCTGTCTTGGCAATTGAGGTGGTATGAATATGGTTCCCAAGGTTCTGGAATACTCTGGCATGAATCCCTCACTGTGATGAGACAGATCACCAAGAGAGGCTTGCGGGACACTGTGAGTGGGTGAGGTGGCATTTAGTTGGATGGTATGGCTGTCAATGGGACAGATTTTTTGTTAGCTCCTGTAAATGGAAGATGCATCAATGAATGGACCACGTGGCAAGAGATTCTTGAGGGACGTGAGTGAGGTACAATCCCATGTCTTACACCACTTTGGAAAGACTGAGTTCACTCCTAATGTGATCTTGTTTTCACTTACACTGGAAGACGAGATGCAAGCACCCATCCCCACCTTACACCTGCAACAGTTTAAACAGAACCCTGCTTTCCAGTTCCTCAAATATTCTGACGATTTCTCTCTGACACTATATGCACCTGAGGGATTTCAAGAGATTCACATTGTTATTTTCTCTTCTCCCCTTTAGTTAGCTCTTGGGAAGCCAGTTTTGGTAACTCATACTTTCCTTCAAAAATTAACATGTCACCCAGATTTTCTAACTGCTTTACTCATGGACTTCAGCAAACTTTCACTTCAACTGGGAACCCAAAGATGGGATAAATTGTCCCTCCTCTGCCACAGCTGTACCCACGTGACTTACTGAATGTTGCTACCTGCCGGGTCAGCTCTCAGGAGCACCCCAGTCCTGGAGGAGACACTCGTGGGACACCCGTGCCTTCATCCTGGCCCTGGACTAGCCCTGGGACCTGCCACGACTCTTTCTCCCCTGGAGGGACAGCACAGCCTTCCCCACCTTCCTGGCAAGTCTTTTCTGGGTGGCTGTGCCGCATCAGCAAGGGCCTGGGCTGCCGGGAACCAGGATTGATCCTCAGCTTCTGCTGTCCTGAGACAGCCTCCTGGCAGAGTCCGGCCTGCCAAGTGTCTGAGTGACACTTGCAGTGATCAGGAAGGAGGGGATAACTCAGAAGTGACAAGCGATTCATCTGCTCCTTGCTTACATGGTGTTTCCTGGGGATGAAGCTCGAAATGCCGGGTGGTCACCCCGTAGCTGCTGGTTCTCAGGCGGCCTCTCTCCAGTTGAGCCAGACCCATGTCTGTTGGACACTCCACACGGGGGAGCATTTCCAGATTATACTTGGTGAGGCTGTGTCCATGCACACCCGACAGAACGTTAGTTTGGTGGCATTGTTCGCAGGACCCCCAACTCACACCTTTCTTAGGCCTCATCTTTCCAACTTCCCAACAGGAAAGGTTCACACCTCAATGACAGAACCACCGCACAAGACTGTGGAAAAGACCCTAGTCACCCCAGGGGCTGCGTGCTTCATGGGCTCGGGCCCAGCTACCACTTTCGGAAACGCCAGTCAAATTACACCAGAGTGTGTAAACTGGTGATTGTCCAAGACCATGGACCTGAGTACCTCACAGGCCCAGAGGGCCGCTCCGCAGCAAGGAACACTGTGGGGTCATTCCTGGTCAGGATGATGGTCTGTTATCCTGGAAAACCAGAGCCCACCTGGGATCCATCAGATCCAGCCTGGAAGGAGTGGCCACGATGGACCTGACAGAAAGGCTGGGGGCATCTAGGGAATTTCTGCCCTAAGAGAGAATTGCATGCGGAAGTGCAGGGATTCTGAAAATCCTAGTTCAGGGAGCACCAGGTTCGTGGAGGGAGACCTGGCTGTGGCGCTAAAATCTGCCTCCCCAATCTTTCCCCTTGGAGAGAAAAATAAGCAGGAAGTGGGAATCAGAGTCATGGACCGGAATCCCAGGAGGACCAAGCCCAGGTCAAAGGTGAACAGGGAGACCCTAGAGGGCCTAGAGAGGGAGGGTCCTGCCTGCCCTTAGTCCCCTTTGCACAGGGCCTTCCTCTAGCCTCGCCCTCTCTCCACGTGCACATTTTGAGGTTTTACAGGATTTTCCCCACTTAAAGTGGATGCAATTCCAGGGACTGAATCAGAAAACAAGTTCCTCATTTGGGCAAGAGGAACTGGGAAAATGTTCCCTCGTCCCTCCAAGTGCAGCAAGGCAGCCACGGTCCTGGGCAGGAATTGTGCTAGGCACAGGCCAGGGCCAGCTTTTTGGCTATTGAGGAAGGTTAGGGTCTGAGCCAACATCTGCAGCCAGTCCTCCTATTTTTGCTGAGGAAGACTGACCCTGAGCTAACATCCGTGCCCATCATCCTCTACTTTATATGCGGGATACCTGCCAGCGTGGCTGGACAAGGGATGCTTAGGTCCGCACTCGGGATCTGTACCAAATGTTCTCAGGGGGCCAAAGGGGACCATGGGAACTGAACCGCTGCACCACTGGGCTGGCCCCAAGCAAGTGCTACTTTTAAAGACACCCCTGTTTCCGTGGCTGTTGTTCTGCTACAGAGAAAGTCCCTCCAACGTCTCAGCCCCGGGAGATCGGAGGGGCCGCTTCTGCTCCAGGACCAGGTGAACCACACTGCAATGATCCTGTCCTCTGAGGAGGGGGACACGGGACTGTCCTTCAGCAGCCAGGACGGCACTGGCCCTTCTCCCTTCACCACATGCCCTGAGCGGAGGACTCTGCGAGGTTTCTGAATTCAAGAGGAATGTGAGATTCTGGATCTCATTTTCATGAGCACAGAGAGGAAAAGGATCACATGTCCACTCCCAGAGAAAAATCAGAAATTTAATAGAATACCCAAACTTAGCATTTATCATTGACAACAAAAACATGGCCCCTCCAAAGAGGGAAATAGCGTCAGGGAAAATGTGAGGGAGATGGGGATCGTCCACTCCCTTGTTGCCTTCAGGGACCCCAGGAAATGATCACAAAGTTTTCATTCACATCAGCCTCTGGAGGTGGCCCCATGCACCTGAGTGTCCCTGCTGTGTCCCCTGCTGCAGTTCAGCTGGTCTCAGGAGCGTCATCTGCCACCACCGCTGGGCTCTATTTTGGGGGCCTGGCAGTGTCTGGATAGAGAGAGGACTTTCCTAGGGGCCTCCCCCAGAAACACAGCATACTCTCCCCCTCCCCGCACCCACTGTACCCCAGCCCCAGCCCCGGTGCTGAGTGCTCAGTCAGCCAACAGCACCCCATGTCCCTGACACAGGGGCTGATATTTAGTGTCACCCACTTCACAGAGGAACAAACCAGTCCCAGAAATGCGAGGGGAATCGCCCGTGACAGGACTGCTCAGCGGTGGAGCTGGGGCCCCAGCACCACAGTCTGACTCCCCCTTGGCCCAGACTTGGCCTGAATCTGTACTGAGCCCCTGGATTCAGCCACTGCCAGTCCAGACACTCACTCAGCCCTGGGCGGGAAGATGACTGGCTCTTTCTGTCTTTGAAGAAGAGTCGAATCTTCTGGTCCACTGGTATCGTGGCTCCAGCTGACAGGACAGGCTGTAGCTACAGGACAGAGTGAAGTTGTGGCCCCCAGGAGCCACGCCTGAGCTGTGCCTCCCAGCCTCCCAGCAGCTGGAGTCCCAGGGCCCCAGGGGTCGCCATGCAGCCAGATCTGAGGCTGACCATGGAGCCACGGCCATGGGCTCTGGAGCTGGTCTGCAGAGAGAGTCTGCCCTGCCCTCACCCAACTCCTGCCCCGCCTCACCTCGCCTCCGCTCAGGGGCTCCACGGCCTGGAACCAGGCCCCCAAATACTCATCGGGCTGCACGGTGTACAGATTTGCAGCCTTCTGGACCATCTCGATGTCCTTGATGAATTTGAATCTCTGGGACAGAGGAAGGACAGGATGGAGACATGGCCTGGGTGGGGGACCCTGCAAGGCTCTTGGAGGGGGTGAGGAGGGGGACAAGGAGCCAGTGTGGGGCCTTTGCCAACTTGGGAACCTCCCTTCCCCTGCAATTCCAGTCAGGACGTGCCTGTTCTCACAGTTGGCCCGAAATAGATCCTCTACCAGGAAGGGGTCATTGATGCCAGCCCTTCCCCACCCGCCAACACCATAGGATCCCCAGCTCTGTATATTGAACTCTGTAAATAAATGTCCGACCCCAGGATTGAGTTAGAGGGCTTGTTATGAAAGGGGGGCTCTCTCATTCCCACACACCCACACTCACCACAGTGAGGCCGCAGCTCCTTACCTCATTCCGACAGCTGAGCACATTGCCCTGAAGGCAGACAGCCAAAGTCCATCAGAAACAGCCCTTAGCCCAGAACTAGCCCCCATCCCACCCCTTCTTCCAGTGTTGCACTGTTGCCAGTGGGCAGGCCCTTCCAGAGACCGGACTTGGATCTTGGCCAGGCTCTGGGCTCCAGATCTGGGGGCAGAGGAGCTGAGACCTTGTAATCTAACCCTCTCTGATGACACATGGGGAGACTGAGGGCCCCAGGCAGGAAGGGACAGCTCAGCCTCTGATGTGCTTCCTGACTGAGGGGCCCGACTTCTTCCCTCTTGGGCAGGGCCAGAGGGAGAGGCTGAGTCCAGCTCAGACACCACCTCCCAAGTGCCACACAGCCAGGCAGCTCTGAGCCTCAGCAGCCCTGGGAGCCTGATGAGGAGCTTCAGGGCAGAGCCTCCCATCACTCATTGTTGAGATGGGCCTGATGCCCTGGCTTCCACAGGAGGCTGGGAGGCTCTGCAGAGGACCTTCCAAGTGCAGTAGAGCCCAGGCCCAGGCAGGACTCTCTCCCTCCCAAACCCTCAGGAGCCTGATCCCACGGCCCGACCTCCAGGCTCACTCACCTCCACATAATAATCCGTCCCCCATCATGCAGCAGCTCCAGGTAACTGAAGATCATCTCGAGGGAGGGGATGACACCCTGCTCCATCAAGGTGGGGATGGTGATGAGTTCCAGCACTCAGGTGCCCCCATGAACCCTCCCCTGAAACCCTTACCCCAGCCACCTGCCCACCCCAGGCTCCTACGCACAGCCTAGGACCCTCAGGAGCCCCCACCACACACAATGCCCTCCTCCCCTCCCCTCCAGGAACACCAAACTCCCCAGTCACGTCCCAGGGCTGGGTGTGGCCAATCCCAGGGGTGTGGCCCCTGTCCTCCCTACCCCAAAACCACCCTGCTCCCAGCCCTTCCAGGCCTCCTCCTGCTCACTGCCAGTGCAGGCATCAGGCTCGGCAGCCACAGCAGATGTGCTGGAGGAGGAAGGCCCCTCCTGGGGCAGGCCTCTAGCTGGGAGGGGGAGCACTCTCTCCTCTGACTCCTGCACCCCCCCCAGGCACCCTCTACCTGCTGCCGCCGCCTCTCCCGGGCTCCATGGCGGCCCCTCTGTGCAGTGGCCAACACGGAGGTCGCCTCCTGTCAGTGCCGACAGGGTCAGAGAGGCCCTGCTCCCTTCCACATGTCCCCTGCCCTGACCTCAGACCCTGGCCATCTGGCTCCAGTCCCCTGCTGCCTATGCTGTTCCCACCTCCAGGGTGCTCTGATTCTAGACCAGTCCTGGCTCCAAGACTCACTCTGTGTGACCTTGGGCCTGCCCAGGCTGAGACTCTTTCCTCATCAGGAAAGAGTGGGGAGAACTCCACCTGCCTCCAGGGCTCTCCTGAGGACTCCTGTCATCTGATTGTCATCACTGCTCTCCCCTCAGCTCGAGGAGGAGCCAGCACAAATCTCCTCCCATTCCTGTCCTCCCTTGGACGGTATCACCTTGCCGTGAGGCCTGCACCATGTCATCTCCCTCCATTTCCCAGAGGAGGAGACCGAGGCCCACAGAGGGGCAGAGACTTGCTCAAGGACCCACTGAGGAGAGGCCAGTCTCTGTCCTGCAGGTCCCTGTCCCCCGCTGCCTTCACCCCTCTCCCTGCCCCACCACTGACCACGGTCCTGACCTCTGCACTCCCAGAGTGTGTCCCGACAATAACCAAACTGAGACATGGAGGGAGAGGGCAGAGGGTGCTGGTGGTGGCCGTGCGGCATCTCCTTCCTGCCCCACCGACAGGGGTCTCTAACCCTAGGGATGGCCTCACCATACCTCACTTCCTAGGCTGCCCTCAGGATGTTCCCCCGCCCCCTCGCATGGCCCCTCCCAGATCTCCAGCCCCAGGTTACCTTCAGGAACAGTCTCTTGCTCACGTGCTGCTGTCCCCTGCACCACTTCTTAAAGGTGTAGGATCTCTCCCTGGGGGAGAGTGGGGAAAGAAAGAAAGAAAGATTATGGGGGTGGTCGAAGGGCAAATCCCGTTTGTTTGACATCCCAGAAGACCCAAACAGCCTGGGGCCTGGATGAGGGATTTCACTGGGTTGCTCTGAGCCCCGAGGTCCCTCATGGGACTGGGGAGGGGCCTCTCCTGTTGTCACCTGGGGCCTCCATTCCCGTATCTACCACACAGATCAGTTTTGAACACTCTTGGTTTCAGTTGGATGGAGATGTCTGTTGTTGCAAAGGAAACACTTGAGAATCTCCAACTGGGCTCAAGTCAGGATCTGATATTGAAGGAAATGAGTTCCTGGGCAGAACCGCTGGCTCCAAGGGCCCTGAGAGGCTCAGGGACCTATGCATCCAGATCAGTCTGTGTCCCAGGCATTCACTGTCTCCCAGGTGGTCTCAGCTGACTGCGGGGCCATGGCGACCCAATGCCGGGTGCAGGGTCCACCTCCCTCGTGGTGCTTGGATGGAGGGCAGCCTACCCACCTGGACACTTGTCCTCCAGGTGTGTTTGAGACGCTTAATGGCAGGGTTTGCAGAGCAGAAAAGATCGTGTGGAAGGATGCGGAATTTCTGAGGCCTAGGCACCCCTAGGGAAGGGAAGAGATTGAGCTGTGAGTGGGGGCTGGAGCTCTCCAGCTCTGGATTCTGTCCCCTCATGGACTTCTCCTGTCCTGGATGAGACAGATGCCCAGGAAACCCAGGGAGGGCACACCTGGGACCTGAGGAGTAACACTGCCAGGCGCAAGGATTTTAGCTGAACACAAGGAAGGAGCACAGGAAGGAAGTGTGAGCTTGCCACCACCAGGACCTCAAGTCAAGGTCAGTGGCCCTGGCAGGAGTGTCTAGGCCAAAGTAGGACTCAGACCACAGACTTCAATATCGACAGCTGAGAAACAAGAGGCAATTCCCATGACTCCAGACAGGGCCTCCATGGGCCTCCCATGACTTACCTCGGCCACATGAATCCACAGCTCTACCATCCTGGCCCTGTCCTGCGCTGTCATGCCCAGGGCCCCGAGGCACGATGGCGATGACACTGTTGGCCAAGGTGTTCGTGTGTGCCACAGTGTCACGGATGGTGGGTGCCAGGGAATTTGTGGTCCCTGCGGCTCCGCTTGGACCAGATGGAGCCCAGGCAGTGGGCAGGCACCAATTTCTTGAACAGCTCCTGAGGAAGATTCAGAGGAGCACACACTGCCTCACCCCCAGCTTGGCATCCATGGTCCTCCACAGTCCCAGGCGGGCTGAGGACAGAGCAGGAGCTCAGGAAGCAGAGGATGTGATCTCTGAGCAGGTGTGTGGACTCTGGGTTTTGTCTGTGTCCACTGAAGGTGTCAGCACAAGATGACTGGGACACAGTGCTGTGCAGAAGGGAGGGCATTTGCTCCCAGCCCCATCTCACTTCCTCCAAGCTCCGGAAAACAGCCCTCACCAGCCCACCCCAAGGGACATCTTCCCACCCATCGCAGTCCCCCTCGGGTCCCACTCCCCCATTCCCATGCACATTCCCCCGAGGCAGGGAGAAGCACCGGCTTTATGTGATTGTCTCTGCTGGAGTCAGTACACATCACATGCCTGATGTGTGCTGAGGATTTGAAGGCCCCTGGGCACACGCGTGATCGGCCCAAGGACCTGGCAGCACTTCAGTGAGCTCCCTCCTGCACCAAAGGGCCAGACCCTGCCCAACTTCCCTCTGTTCCACCTCATTCATCGGCACAGCCACCCCGTGCAGGAAAAGTCTTAGTACTAGCCTGCCAGGCACGTGGGGGACAGCAAGTGCTTGGGTTAAGAAAGTGCCCAAGTCGCAGTGTTGGTAACGGGGGAGCAGGAATGTGAACCCAGATCATCAGATTTTGGATCAGGGAATGGCAGGTGTGGGGCAGCTCATGGCACAGGAAGGCAGGGCCCCCTGCCCTGCAAGCCCCCACTGCTCACTGCCTCCATCCTTGTCAGCTGCCTTCTGCCACCAGCCGGGGAGGTAAGTCCAAGATGTTCGGCTTCTCCTCCAGCAGCTGGGCTTTCTGTGGTCACAGCCCAGGGTCCAGTGGGCTCTAGTTCAGGAGCTGGCACTAAGGCTGAAGCTAATGGTGCCCCTTCCTCCAGCCCTGTAGGGTCCGATGCAGGTGACGCTGGCTCCAGCCTTCCGCTGCGGTGGGCTGGGAAGTGGAGATGGCTGTAGCCCAGGGGCGGTTCATTCTGGCTCTGGCTCTGGATGTGGCAGGAGCTTTGGAGCTGGCTCTGCAGCAGGATAAGGAGAAAGTTTCACCCACACACCTGACAGTTTCTGTGCCTTTCCAAAGATAGGAAGGACTCCACCCCGCCTTTAAGGGAACTCTAGACCATGAACCTCAACACAGACAGTCTTCTCAGACTCCAGTCCCCTCACCTTTCTGTTTGGCCTCAATGGCCTTCAGGTGCTCCAGGTGTCCTGGCAGAAGGTAGGCATGGTCCTCCACATGTGAGCCACCAAAGCTGACGTGCAGAGTGGCCAGCTGCAGGGTCCAGCATGGAAACTGTAGGGGCTCCCTGCAATTCTGTCCTGGCCCAGCCAGGTCCCCAGCAGGAAATAGAGCAGGCACTGTGAGGCAGAGTGCCAGAGAGTCAGTGGCCCGGCCTTTCCTTAAACACTGCCCGCCCAAGGCAGCCTTGTTAGCATCTGGGCCCTGTGCCATCCCCTCCCTCCAGAGGATCTATCCCAGCCCTGAGCCCTGGCTGGCTGTCCTGGCAGTGGCAGGCCTGCTCATCCAGCAGGCCGAACACAGAGTCTGAGAGTCTCTTGTTCCTACTGACACTCTCCTCCCCAAGGGTCTGGACACAGCCCACCCCAGCCCTCCATGCAAGTGGACCACTGGAATGAAGACTCCAGCAGATCTGTGAGCAGCTGGCTCACACACCTCCTACTATGGACCTGGTGGTGGTGCTCACAAGGGGTGGATGTGGAGAAAGGGAGGCAGAAGGACCTGGGACTCTGCTGGGATTGGGTCTTAGGAGGGTAGCCCCAGCCCAGCCTCCCTTCCGGTTCTCAGGGGCCTGGGACCCATGCATAGCTCTGAGTCCAGTCCTGCTGGAGTGGGAAGCCACCAGAACTCAGCCCTCCCATGGGAATCACAAGATGGGTGAGATGCAGGGTTCTCCCAGGCCTGACCCGGCCACAGCCTTCCATCCTCTCCCCGCACCCCCGTTCTGCTAGAGACAGGTGGCCCTCCGTCTGCACCCAAAGACCACTCACTTTGGGAGGTGCTGTCTTCCAGCATCCTGCACACAATGGGCCAAGCTGCCTCCATGTGTCCCAAAGGGGATGAGGGCATCGGCCGGGATGGAGGGGAGATGGGACCTAGGGAATGATGTCAAGTGTGACTGACTCTCAGATTAGAGAGGGAGTGACCCAGGGAGGCTGTCTGTTTCATTTATTGAGTGACCCTTAGTGTGTCCAGATGCCCTGCACACAGTACGTCCTTCATAGCCATTGTTAAATGAACTCCAACCAGAACCACCTCAGGTGTCTGAGTGGGCCTGTGGCCCCTCTGTGGCCCTAGAGATCCCTAAGTGGCTACACCAAGGACAAGCACCAGGACCAGCTGGATGGCATCTCAAACTCCTTGACAGGGTGTTCTCCAGGTGCTTTTCCAAACTCAAAAAGCCACAAGCCAGTGAAGGGAGACGAAGACTACTTTCCGTGGGGAACAGAGAAATAATCACCACCAGCAACCACAGCATGGCCCACCACCCTCTCTGCAGAGCCGGGCACCAGGGCAGCACCTGGAGGGCTGATCCCATTCATTCCTGGGAGAAGCCTAGCAAGTACATCCTCTCCCACCCCACGTTTCAGAGGAGCCAACTCCAGGCTCAGAGAGAGCAGCCAAGGACACCTGTAAGGCAAGACACACAGCTGGCAGTGGGCAGAGTCACCACTGTGCTGAGGGAGGAGGTGGGAAGTCACTCCTTGGGGAACAGCTGGTCCAGCACCTGGTGGGCTGTGCTGGAGCCTGGGAGTAGCTGCAGAGGGAGGTGGAAGGACACGGCAGAGGACTCTGCTGGGGAAGGCTGGCAGCACAGACTCTGAGAGCCTCTGCATCACGCCTGCCTGGAGGGCACGCATCCTGCAGGCCTCAGTGACAGACAGAGTGGACTCCATTCACTCTGGGTGGGATGAGAGGATGAGGTCAGGGACCACCACTTCAAACCACCAGGATTATCAAGGTCTGCAGTTGACCCAGGAACTCCTAGCCCCTCCCACACATCTGCAACAGGAGACACATGAGCTCCCACACTCAGCAAGGTTCTGGGCTCTCACAGTACAATCTGACTGGGTGTGTTGAAGGATTCCACACTGAGCTCCCTCGAGGCCATTTCTGTTTGCTGAGGGGACAACAAAGCTCCCTCTGTGCAGAGCACCAGCCCAGTGAATCCTCAACAGACACCCCCTCTCCACAGAGGAGAGCAGTATGCCTAGGCATGCCAAGTGGCTTCTCTAGGTCCTGTGGGTCAGAGCTAAGAACCGCCCAAAGTGAGGGCCGAGGGCCAGCCCCTCTAACTGCCTGAGGCTTCAGTGGCCCCGACCTGGAGGGAAACGTTATGCAGCCACCCCACCCCTCCCAGGTCTGAAACAGTGTACAAGGCAGTGACACACTCTGAGAATCCCTTGACTTCCAAACACGCTGATGGTTATTTCTCTTACATTAAAGGGGATGTGTGTGTGCTGGCAGACCCTCGTTGTCGAGGTTCCATTTTCCAAAAAAGGCAAAATTCAAAGATACTCAGGGCCTATTGGGAAGTGACAACGACAACAACCTTTTCTAATCTTCCTAGGGAAATGCAAAGACTGCCCTCCTACCTCCTATGCAGCTGGTGGGGAAGAGCGGAAGTCCAGATTCCTTTGGGACTGTGGGACACTCATGGGGACAGCCCTGTTAGGGTCCCAGGAGAACAGCAGTTTGAGGTTGGATTCTGGGCCTGCCCTGGTCATCTCAGGGGCCTGGGTGGGAAGACCCCTCTGTGCCCACTCTCACCTCAGAGCAGCCCTGGTTATTGATGGTGGCATGGTGCAGCTGGTCCCTGTCCAGGGAGATGGAGGCACCGAAGCCATCCGTCAGCCTCCTTCGACCACCTCCTGTGTGCTGCTCTGCAAAGAGAGTGCCCGAGAGCCGGGCCGGGAGGTTTCAGGGGCCTTCCTCGGCCGGGCCACGGAGGAAACCCCAGCACAGATCAGGTACCCAGCAGCTGCCTGCATAGACCTCCAGCCAAGGAGGGAATGAGATGATACCTGGATGGCTCGACTAACCTATGGGTAGAGGAGTTTGGTCCCCAGCACCACTCTCCATCATGTTAGCCACTACCTAGGCTAGGAACAAGACGCACTGTCAGGCTTCCAACACCGAGCAAACGGCTCCTGCCCAGGGTGGGTCCCCGCTCTGCCCCGCCGTCCCTCACTCCATTCCCCCCTGACACACAAGGAGGCTCAAAGGGGTGTGCGGGTGGCACCCAGTTGTGGCCTAACCCTGTTGGCCTGCCCTGTGCTACCTGAGGGCTCCTCCTGACAAATGGACAGAGGCGGTGCAGGTGAGGGCCAAGCCAGTGTCTATAGTGACTGAAAAGTCTCTTTTTCTTGGCTTTCCTGAAGCCACAGCCTCCACAACTCGGGAGACAACAGGAAAACATGCTGTTCTGTTGAACGTCTCCACTCAAGTGAGCTCCGTAGGACACTATGTGTAGAATGTGGGTGCCTGGAGACCAGTGTGCTAAGTTCTGTTGGGGTCTGTCTCCAAGGAAGTGAGGTCACTACCTCTGGGTTCCCTTACCTTGGCCCCTTCTTCAGTCACACCCACCGAAAACCCTCTGGGATCTTGGCTGCTCACCTCCTGCCCATGTCACCTCCAGAACTGTACACAAATAGCCAGCACAGATCCCAACACAGGACCCTGTGATGAAAGCAGGGTTCAAGCTTGAGGACATGCAGCTGAGTTCCGACCTCTTTTTCCTACAAGCTCTGTGTCTCTGGAAACGCCATCGGCCTAGGCTCCTCAATCACCCAACCTGCACGATGGGGACAATGCCAGAAATATCTCCTCGGACATCCTCAGGTGTAGAACAGACAATAGCGACAACACCTGTGGTCTGGTTACCATGTGTCTGATGCACACACTTAGAGATGAATGAATGACAAGAAGGGGTGGGATGTAGTGTGGAGTAGCCCTCAAAAACAGGCCTGGGTTCCAGCTCTGCACCTTTAAGAGGTGGAAATTAGGGGAAATTCAGATATTTCCATTCACTGGCATGAAACCTTGCATGGTCTCCTGTTTGACTTAGAATCAGACCCAAGTGCCTCAGGCTTCAGTCATATGTGGTGGGCAGCCTCCACCACGGCTCCCGGTGCTCACTGTCTTCTGCTGTGCGCATCCTTGTGGAACACACAGTGGTCAGGAACTGGCTTCTGAACAGAATGCAGCCAAGGTGATGGGATGGCACGCAACCCAGGGTTAAGAACAAAAGCTCTGCCCCTCCTTCTTACTCATTTTCTTCAGCTCCCTCCCTCCTTCCCTCCTCATGTTTCCATCTCTCTCTCCCTGTATCATATATCTCTGAACTAGGGGAGCAAGTGTGCATGTTTTCAGTTGTCCTATGTAGAGGCTCTATAGGAGAGAATGGAGGGAATGATCGGCCAAGGACAGGCAGGAGAACCTGAGTTTGAATTTGGATTCTGGGCCGGGCCTGGTCATCTCAGGTTCTGGGTGGGAAGACCCCTCTGTGCCCACTCTCACCTCAGAGCAGCCCTGGTCACTATTGTTGGCGGGGTGGAGCTGCGCCCGGTCCAGGGGAGATGGGAGTACCCGAAGACCTGCCAGCTCTTCAACCGTCTCCTGCATGCATCCTTTGCAAAGACAGTGCCCGAGAGCTGGGCAGGGGAGGTCTCAGGGGCCTGCCTCGACTTGGCCACAGGAGGAAACCCTGGCACAGATCATGTACACAGCAGCATCTACGTAGACCTCCAGCCAAGGGGGGAATGAGATGACACCCGGGAGGGCTCAGACTAACTTATGGGCAGAGGAGCTTGGTCCCCAGCACTCACCTCCCATCCTGCTAGCCACCACCTAGGCTGGGAACATGACACACTGCCAGGGTTCTAAGGCCAAGCAAATGTCTCATGCCTGCCGGTGGGTCCCCGCTCCACAGCGCTGTCCCTCACTCCACTCCCCCCCGACACACAAGGAGGCTCAAAGTGGTGTGTGTGGGTGGCATCCAATTGTGGCCTAACCCGGTTGGCTTTCCCTGTGTTACCTGAGTGCTCCTCCTGCCAGTTGGACAGAGGCGGTGCAGGTGAGGGCCAAGCCAGTGTCTATAGTGACTGAAAAGTCTCTTTCTCTTGATTTCCTGGAAGCCGGAGCCTCCACAACTCGGGAGACAACAGGAGAACATCCTCTTGTCTTCAGTGTCGCCTTACCTCAAGTGGGCTCAATAGATGCTATGTCTAGAATGTGGGCGCCTGGAGACCAGTGTGCTAAGTTCTGTTGGGGCCTGTCTCCAAGGAAGTGAGGTCACTTCTCAAGTTTCCCCTACCTGGGCCCCTTCCTTCAATCACACCCACCGAAAACCTCTCTGGGATCTTGGCTGCAATGCAGGACTGCAACCTCTTGCCACTTGAGAAGTAGTGGTTCAACTCTATGATGATGTTGGTCTTGCTTTCTAAGTGTGTGTGTGTATGTGTGTATGAGACTGTTTTCTGCATCTTGCCACGTGGGTCAGATTGACTCCTTTCCTTGGAAAAATTGTCTCTAACCACTTCTCTGGGCTTTATTTTCATGTCTTGAACAGTGCTGTCCAACAGTAGAATTTCACACTCTATCTTATGAAATTTAAACTTTTTTAAATACTCACATTTAAAAGTAAAAATAAACAAGTTAAACTAATTTTAATAGTATATTTAAACCCATTATAACCAAGATATTACCATTTGTCCAGGCACCTATATAAAAATTAATAGTGAGATAGTTCACATTTTTTTTTTTATTGGGATCAAATAAATCCATTTACATAGTCTCCGTTTGTAAGTTGAAACTTTATACATATGCGGTTTCTGTGTCCCCCACTCAGAACCTGGGCTGACATGTTAGAGAGGAAATAAAGCAGAACAGGCATAAGTAACGCTCACTGTCAATCCAGCTCAGCAGGAACACTCACCACTGACAAAAAGGCTGTCCCTGACCAGGCAGTAGAGGCTCCCCTGGGTCACATGGTGGATCAGCTGGTTCAGCACCCAGGAATGCTCTCTGTCACATGGGGTCTCTGTCATGACTCTCCATCATGAGCCATGGGGTCAGGGTGGTGGGGTAGGTGCAGACAGCTTCCATGTTGAGGTTGCCCCTTCCTCCACAGGCCCGGGGAGAGAGGAATGTGGGGACTCTAGAGAGATGTCCTGGAATCCTCTGATAATGGGGGCCAGAGGGAGGGAGGAGCAAATTGGCAGTCAGTGGGAAGAGTGAAAACTTCGGGGTGGTCACCGAAAGTGTTCATGACTCTCAAATGCTCAGAAAAGGGACTTCCCTGGAGGGAGATCAGTCTACAGCCCAAGACAAGGGGCCCAGGCTGCTCTTCTTGAACAAGGATCCAAGTGGGGAGGAGGCAAGGAGGACGAGCAGGAGACAGCAGGTGGGGGCATGGCTGGCTGGGACTACCCTGCCGGGAGCTGCTGGCACCAGGGTCTCATCAGGTGCTGCAGGACTCCTCTCAGTGGAGTTCAATGTGGCTGAGCCCTTGCTCATGTCTGTCAAATACTGGAGATGGGTGGAGCTGAGGCAGGCCTTCAGGTCGTGCCCTTGGCTGCAAGAAGAGAGGGAGAGAGATGGCCATCACTGAGAGCTGGCCTGAGACCAGACCAGAAGCCTGAACTCAGTACCTGTTGCCTTTGCTCCCAGTGGAACCACCACCCAATGCTGTGCCTGGCCCGTTGAAGCCAGCATATCTTCTTCAGCTCCTCCCTCCCTCCCCTGCCAGTAACACCAATTGCACTTACAGATTGCTCCTCAATGCGTTCCTTCTGTTCATTCACGTCCCAGGTAGGTCTGATCTTTTCACGGGAACCAACACCCTAACATGCTCACTGGATGCATTGTCTAAAGGATGTTCTCTGCCTTGAACATTAGAAGCATTTTTCTGAAATGAAGATCTCACTAGAACACTCCTGCTCTAGCATCACCCATGGCTCCCTAAGTCCTTCAGGGTTAAGTTCAAACTTCTTGACCTGGCACTCAAAGCCCTTTGCACATCTGACTCCTGCTGACTCTTCTCTTCAGCATTGATGCATTCACTCTGAGTTAAGGCTTGTAAGCCAGGCAACCAAATTCTACAATTCTCCTGTACACTATGCTGATTTTGCCTACAGGGCCATTGCTCATGCAATTTCTCTGCCAGGAACATGCTCCACACCTTATTTCCCTATATAACCTCTACTCCTTCTTAAAGACCCCACCAAGCAAAATCTCCTCCAGAGAGCCCTCTTCCCACCCAAAGGATGCCAGGTGCTTCTCCTCAAACATCCCACCTTGTATTAGAATTTTCTGTGACTTTCACAAGACCAGGGCTCTCTGTGGGCTGCATCAGATTGAAATATTGGTATAATCCTTGTGATCAACATGCTTGCCCTCAAAGCAGAATTGCACACTGCTTCCCAGCTGCCCAGTAAGAATTGGTCATTGAGGGCAATGGAGAGCCCTCTGGGGAAGGGAGAGGGCCCCCTAGGCCTGTGGTGTCTTCTGGTTGCTCAAGCAATGAGGAAGTAGGCAGGAACATGCTGCCCGGCTCAGGAGCTGTGGAAAGGGCTGTCAGCCTGGGAGAGACAGAGACCCCACACAGTGGGTGAAGCCCACAGGCTCATCTGCATTCCAACAGTGGCTGTCCCGGGGACAACCATTCACAGGTGAGCCATAAATGTGAGTGACAGAAGGAGGGATTGTGTGAGTAGAGGGATGTTCGAGCCTGTGAGTGAGATGAACCCAAGAGAGACAGTGTGCTTGAAGAAGAGAGAGACGCGACAAAGAGATAAGTAGAGGCACAGATAGGATACCTGGATGGACAGAGGAAGAGCGGACAAATGGAGGGTCACAGGGAAAGCAGGAAGAACAAAGACAAGGAAGGCCAGGGAAGTTGAGACATGGGAGGAAAGAGGACGGAAGGAGAGAAGAAGGACAAACAGGCGAACAGGCAGGAGGACAGTTGGACAGATTGATACCTGGACAGATGCTTGGGTGGATAGATGGAAGGAAGGAAGGAAAGATTGAGGGAGGGAGGGAGGGAGGAATGAAGGAGGAAGGAAGAGAGGAAGGAAGGAGTCTGAGAGGAGGGAGAACTGGGAAATCACCTGCCCACGTTCAGAGGGTGTTTTAAAGGGAGGTTAAGGCTGAGAATACAGGACCCCTAACTCCCAGGCTTGTGTCCACTGTCCCAATGCTGCCTGTTATTACTCGTAGAGACGGGCATATGGATGTAAAGGAAACCTTGAGCCCTACCCTCACAATACACAAAACTCAATTCCTGGACACTTTGACCTAAAGGGGAAAGGTAAAATAATGAAACTTCTAGAAGACAAACATAAGAAAACATCCTTGGGACCACAGGGTAGAAAAACTTCTCAAAGGAGACACACACACACACACACACTCTCCATAAAAGAAATATCGGTAAACTGGGATTCATTAAAATTTAGGCTTTCGGTTCATCATAAGACACATTACAAGAGGGAATTTGCAAGTCACAGGATGCGAAGAGATTGTCCCACTTCCAATATTCAGCAAAGGATTCACATGCAGAATACAGAAAATCTTCAGCATATTTCTTAAATAAAATGCAGTGAAAGAGATACATATTAATGCTGGTTATTTTAATGAGCCACATTTATTTTACAAGGACAGTGAACAAAGCAATCTGAAAAGCAGGGGGTGAAAAACGAACAGTAGATAAACAGAATCCCGGGAGGGTTTGGAAAGCAATAGAAGCCCCTTACATAACAGTTCATTGGCCTTAGAAAAGGAAAGTACTACTGGATTCTGTTAGGAAGTCAGAAAGACGAAATATCTAGTGGCTTCAGTGGAAAAATAAGATAGGAAAAAAATAACTATGATAGTTATTTCATTTTCCTCCAAATGACTTTATCCCTTAGAAAGCAAGGCACTTTCCTTTTCAATCATCAACACATCAAAGTTTAATTTCCCTCCATTTAGCCTTTTTCGTGGCCATAGGTTAGAAGCAGCAAAGGGGCTCAGCAGGCTGAACCAGTCTGCAGACATACTCTGTCCTGTTCCACACTGGCTCACACACGTGCAAAGTGGTCGCTCACAGGGGAAAAGCCTGCAGGCTGAGGGGCAGCCACCCCTTGACCCTGTTTGTTAGTACCATTGGAAATTTCTCCTGAGTCCCTACTCAAAAAGGAAGTGGGTGGGGGGTAGAATAAGAAGGCCATATATTTGAAGGAAATAGGAGAAAATATTTCATTGTGAAAGTAATAAATGTTGCTTTTCAGAAGTCATGTGTATGTTGAAAGTCTATGTCTTAAGGTACCATAATGAAACAATGTACACCTCATCTTCTCCCTCTTTTTATCTGAGCATTAGGTTAAAATCCATGAAATTCCTAAGCTTAAAAAACACACAAAAATCACAAGGAAAGTTTTGGAGGTCATGGATGTCCAGCACTTGGTTGTGGGGATGATATCATGGGTGTATGCATATGTCCAAACTAACCAATACACATATAGAAAACGGTGCATTTTTTGTCTATTACTCATACCTCAACAGAGCTAAAAATTCAAATAAATTCCTAAGTTTACTTTTTGAGGGTGTATAAAAGTCAAAATTTCTAATAAAATTCAGATTCTTAATTTCTGAACATAAATAGCATTCCTGCTTTGATGGGTGACCCCACGACTCTCAAAAAATCAAGAGCAATTGCTACTGTCAATCTCAGTGGAAGTTATTTTCAACACCTCACCCCTCCTTTACACCTCATTACTAAAAACCAAGGAAAGAATTTTCAGCTTTAAAATGAAGGAGTAAATGAGTCAGCTTGACATTATACTTTATTCAAGATTTAATGTTAAGTAAAAGGAAATAACTGAGCATGAGCAGAATCCCTTCCATAACTCATCTTTTCTCCTATGCTGATAATAAAAATGACACTCCTTCTACTGAAACATAGTTTGCATGATATATTCTCAAGTAAATATACTTAACTGCTGGACATTTTATTTTGAGATTCTTATTCAATTTCTTCATATTTATCTATAAAACTTATTTGGCATCTTTTCATCTTTTTACCATTTTCATCTTTTTAACTTTCGAAGGTTTAACTTTCCAAGAGACTATTTTTTAATGACGAGCTAACTGATGAATTTGTGCACCAACTGTTTTTTTGAGACTGAATATACAAATGGACAAAGGCCAGATCATATATGACAGTATAACTCTGACCCCCAACGTGGGAAGCAAACATCCCAAGAAGCCAAATCACAGCCCCTGCAGCATTCAGCACAGAACAGTCAGCACTTGGTCAGTAACTGCCAGTTTCCAAAACTCTGTTCTGCTTTCAACACAGGACCGCCAGAGAAAGCCACATATGCTCCCTAAACCATCACATAGGATGCCTGCCTTCTACTTAGTGACCTCCGGCTTCCCCATGTCAACAACTTCCAATCAGGCCACCCCTCCCCCACTCCCCCGACCCTGCCACCCCTCTCTCCTCTCCCTTTCTCTCTCTCCTCTTCTTGTGCATGCAACAATCCTCTCCTGTCGCATTACAGTCTCTGCAATATTTTTAGCGTGTGATAGAGCAGCTCCTCCTCAGAGTTCTTCCTGGTCCATATTTTCCTAGCTTAGCTTATGCGTTTATTTTTCCACAGTGATCATTTCATCTAACTCAACAGAAAAGCTCGTTAAAATTTTATTGGCATTGTATTCAATTTATAAAGTAATGGGACTGACCATTTAATGAAACTTCCTAACTTAAAACATAGACTGACTTTCCATTTGCCAACTATTTTTAATTGAAATCTATAGTGTGATCGTTGTAGATTTCCTACACTGCTGTAAGGAATAACTCCAAAAGTTCCAGTGTACACTTTACCCAGTTCCTTACAATGATAACATTCTGCAAAACTATAGAACGATACCTGAGCCAGCTTGTTGGCATTGATGCAATCCACTATCTTATATTCAGATTTCTCCAGTTTTATTTGTACTAATTTGTTCCTGTGTATTTAGTTCTGTACAATTTTATCAGATGTGCAAGTTTCTGTATCCATCACAGCTAAAATAATGACCAGTTTTATCACTACAAGGTATTCTTGTATTGCCTATTAAAAAAAATCAATGGATGTTATTTTTAGAGCAGTTTTACGTTTACAGCAAAATTTAATGAAATACACAGTGTTCTCATATAGTCCTTGCCCTACATATGCATAACCTTTCTGTTGTCAATATCCCTCGTCAGAGTAGTATACTTTTCAATAGAATTAATAACATGAGTATACATAGGCACATCATTATTACTCAAAGTCCATAATTTACATTAAGGTTCACTCTTGGTGTCAGAGATCACTAAGGTATAACTCTGTGGTCCCTTTCTGGATTCTCTACTCTTGTTCCATTGATTTATGTAGCTGTCCTACAATGAAAATGATGATGCTGTGATTACAGTATGTACAAGGCAATACTAAATATTGTTAAAGTGTTTACTGCCGCATTATTCCTGTCATGATTGTTTTAGCTACTCTCAGCTATGTGCCTTTCTATATAAATTTTAGAAAAGGTGTCTCTGTCACAAACTGTAGGAATTTTTATTAGAATAATATTAGACCTATAGATCAATTTGGGGATAATTGAGACCTGTACTCATTATTCTATCCAGTAACAGCAGGAGAATGCAGAATTCTCAGCACATAACAACTCTTCCAAACCCCCACACCAGGAGGAGACTCAACCAAACTCTGGCGGACTTAGCTGCATAAGTCTGTAACTGAATGACTCCAGCCCACCATGAAAATGCCTTCCTGAGAGCTCAAAGCTGACAGAAAAATTTGCTATTTATTTTAGTCAACACCCAAGTCTATAGGCCTCTGATCCCCCTTCTTAGAGTATTTACTAAAGAGGGCTTACAACTGTAGATATGTATCTCTCACAATTCTCTAAAGGACCTAAGAGCCACTCCTTTGAAATACGATCATTAAGACAGATAGAGCCTCTTTCTCTCAACTTCTGAGTGAGGCATAGAATCCTAATTTGATAACTGCAAAGTAACGAACACAGTGGGTCTAATCACAGTTACACTGACCAACCTTTGTACTTTTTCACTTCTTTGACTCTACTGAGCCCTGAACCCTGCTCCTTCATTCCCTCCTTAAAATTCTAGATTCACTTCCGTACAAATCTGGAGTAGCAGCTCAGCTTCTGTCAGCTGTTACTGAATAAAATCTGCTTTCACCACTTTAACTAATTTCTGCTGCATTTGTCTCTGACAATAGTAAGGCTCTCAATTTATTTGCATCTTCTTTAATCACTGTAATCGGTATTTATAATTTTCAGCATCAGATCCTGTACACATGTTCTTGAATTGGTGCCTGAATATTTCATGTTCTTCGGAGTGGTTTTAAATAATACAGCATTTTCAAGTTTATCATCTGCAGGTTCATCATTAGTTGTAGAAATAAATTGTCTTTTGTGTGTTGATCTTGTACTTTGTACTTGGTGAACTTTTTTTGTACTCATGTATTAGTTCTTGATTTTTTTTTTTTTTTTGTAGATTCCCAGAGTTTTTTTACACAGACAACAATGAAACTAGGAATGGTTACATTTTTTCCTTTCTAAACTCTATGGCTTTTATTTCCTTTACTTCGGTTATTGCCAGAAGCCTCAGTATTTTGTTGAATAAGAGTAGTGAAAGTGGTATTCCTTTCCTTGTTCCTTATTGTGGGGAGAATCATTTAGTCTTTCCCTGTTAAGCATGAAGTCAACTGTGCATTTTCTGTAGATGACCTTCAACAAGAAAGTAGTTTCCATCTATTTCAAACTTGCTAGAAAATTTTATGACAAACAGGAGTTGGATTGTATCAAATGTTTTCTCTACATCTCTTGCTTATTCACAAGTCTCTAAGCCCTTAAATGAAATAGACAGCCAGTTATTTCTCTGGCAAAAATTGGTTTATCTGGGATTAGCAAAGAATAGCCACTGGAGTGTGCACCATGGCAGCCATGCCAGCAGGAGCAGCCCCAGCAAGTGAAAGAGTAGGAGAAGCCTTTTTACTCAGAGTGGGGTAAATTGTGGGAGTATTAACAACAGTCCCTGAGGCAGTGGCTTCTTCATCTGCAGAGTTTATACAACACCTTCCTGGCTTAGTTTCCTGACCTGGGTCAGAAGGAAGCACTTTATTTCCTGTATTGTGATTTCATGCCTTTGATGGCAGGGCATGAGAACTCTCTATTATTCTTCTTTAACACTATTTCAACTCCACAAGCGTTTCCGCTATTAACTTTCACATGTCCCCATTTTGATTGCGATCTTTCTCTGAAAGCACTGTTGATCTGCAGTCAGATTTTTTCCACTTTCAGTAGCCTCTGCCCCTCGATGCCAGGAAGGAGCTTCTCTGGGAGTCATGTCCCAGGTTGGAGGAAAAAAACACACAGATTGGAAACCTATTGTGGCCACATTTGAGGAACACAGGAGTGAGAGGAGGGAGAACTCTGGCACTTTTTACCTGAAGTTTGCACGCTATCAAGATCAGAGGCATTGGAGATGATCTGAAGTGTCATGTCATCCTCAAAGGTTTGGCAGACAAACTTCCAACAGACCTGGTCCAGACACCTTTGGAAACCTTCGCAGATCAGATACTGTCTGCTCCCCATTTGGAGAAATCTTTATTTTTAAGTCACCAAATGATGTGCAGTTCCCCCCAGAGTTTGTGCTTTCTTCAGGTGTGTCGCGTGAATCCAAGTCTTGGAGTTTTGTGGCAAAAAGCCTCATTAGCAAGCGCCCGACTGAGGAAAATACTATCACCTTGGTTGAGTTTTGTTAGTTTGAAATTTTTGGTAAGTTGTTCCTTGTTTTCAAGTTGTTAAATTTATGAGAATGGAGCTGTTTATATTATTTTCAATGGCTGAAGATCCTGCAGTGATCTATCCCTCTAGTGTGTCTCAGGGCCTTTGAGGGGTGAAGAGGCTTCCCCAAAGCTTCTTGAGGCAGAACCCTGTTTGCTGTTGGCCCCTAACAGCTTGAGTGCATCTGGGTTGGGGAGGAGACAGAGACTTCCAAGAACAAGTTGTTTCTTCTTGAAGGAATGCTGAAGATGCCCAAAGTATGGTACTTTGACATACAAATTATTTTGGCGCCAAAAGCAATCGAGAGCCAGCAGATGCAGGAAAACTCTGACTCACCTTGACTGCTTTAAATGAAGGATAGACTTCCTCTTTGGAAAGGAAATTTGCGTTTACAAAGCAAAATTTCCATTAGTAAAAGCATCTGCACCAGAAAGAGAATGACTCTTAGAGAATTTTTTTTTGAGGAAGATTAGCCCTGAGCTAACATTCCCCACCAACCCTCCTCTTTTGCTTAAAAAGATAGGCCCTGAGCTAACATCCATGCTCATCCTCCTCTACTTTATACGTGGGATGCCTGCCACAGCATGGCTTCTGATAAGTGTTGTGTAGGTCCGCACCTGGGATCTGAACTGGTGAACCCCAGGCCATCAAAGCAGAATGTGTGAATTTAACCTCGTGTGCCACCAGGCCAGCCCCTACAGAATTTTTTTTTTTTTTAGGAAGATTAGCCCTGGAGCTAACTGCCAATCCTCTTTTGCTGAGGAAGACTGGCCTGAGCTAGCATCCACGCCCATCTTCCTGCTTTTCATGTGTGGGACACCTGCCACAGCCTGGCGTGTCAAGTAGTGCCATGTCTGCACCCGGGATCAGAACCGGCAAACCCCAGGCCACCAAAGTGGAACGTGCGCACTTAACCAGTGAACCATCAGGCCAACCCCTAGAGAATTTTTTTAACTGAGAGATTTATCTGCATAACAAGGCAAGCTTTATTTATTATACATGATTTTCTCCCCTCATCTTCCCATAATTTTTCTTCAGCCACTTCCTGCTGCTCACCCAGATGGCTTCCTGCTTCCAAGCCCCCCATGTGCACCCAGTGTGGACGGACTTGCACCCAGAAGGAGGCGCTGCCTGCTCGAGGGCTGCAGAGCACCATCCTAAGTCTCATCTGCAGCATGACCACCTGGGCTGTGCAGAATACTCAGGATCTGCCACCACTGCACAGGATTGGGGCAGCTGCACTGATGGTTCAGATTGTGGGCAGTACCCAGCCCAATTCCCACTCACTTTGTTGACCACACGCCTGTGGGTTTTCAGATGGTACAGATTTAAAAGAGAAGCCATATCCTGCTGTTAAAGTGGAACTGTTGGACTGACTTGAGGGATTTTTCAACACCTGTAAAACTAAAGAGAAGCTGGGAGAATTATCAGAAGAGTTCACAAAAATGAACTACTACTCCATTGAAATGTTGAATATACATGTGCCTGCAGTGCTAAATTCTGAGATGTCTTTTAGATAGTTCTCTAGGGGAAGATTTATTAGACATTCCGAATATCACTTATCCAAACAAGCAACAGAAATGCTCCAAATTTTAGATACTTAGACTGGAAGGAAACTGTCCAAGATGATGATACCACTGCTTGTGAAACCAATGCAAGAATTGAAATTGTTTTAATAAAACAGAAAACTTGGGGCCATTCGTGGCACAGTGGTTAGGTTTGCGTGTTCTCCTTCAGTGGCCCGGGGTTCACCGGTTCAGATCCTGGGTGCAGACCTATGCACCACTCATCAAGCCATGCTGTGGCAGGAGTCCCACATGCTATAATGTAGAGGAAGGGCATGGATGTTAGCACAGGGCCAGTCTTCTCTCCTCAGCAAAAAGAGGATTGGTGGTAGATGTTAGTCAGGGCTATAATCTTCCCTCAAAAAAAAAAAAAATTATAACAATAAAACAGAAAAAGCGAGAAAGATGATAATAAATGCATTATATGAATATGCCTCAATAGATTTCACACATCCTAGGTACTTTATTTTCTGGCACATTGTTATGGGATATCATGGTGATTTCGACATATCCTGTGTGTTTTCCATGCGTGTCCGACACCTGATTCTGGCGTGTCCGGCAGGTAGTTTCAGTGAATCAGGCACCTGGTTCCGGCGTATCCAACAGGCGGTCCCGGCATGTCTGGTAGAAGCATCGTTGGCACATGTGACATGTGGTTCCTGCGTATCCGCAGGGATTTCGACGTGTCCGGCAGGGTGGTTCCAGCATGTCCAGCACCTGGTTCTGGCATGTTTTGCAGGTGGTTCAGTCATGTCGGCACCTGGTTTTGGCATGTTACACCTGTGTCTGGTGTATCTGGCAGGTGGTACTCAGCAAGACTGGCAGGTGTTCACATGTGTCTGGCAATTTGTTTGCATGTGCGACACCAAGCTCAGTGGGATCCGGCAAGTGGTTCTTACAAGACTGACAGGTGGTTCAGGTGTGTCAAGCAGGTGTTATGCATTTCAGGCACCTGGTTTTGGCTTCCGCTGTACCTGTTTCTGGTGTATCCATCACATGGTTCCAGTGTGGCTGGCACATGGTTCCTGGCATTCGGCAGGTGGCTTCAGCGTACTGGGTGCCTGGTTCCGGCGTGATTTATAGTGGGTTCCATGGTTTCTGGCAGGTGTTCCCTGCGTGTCTGGCATGTGGTTCCGGTACGCTCTGAATGTGGTTCCAGCGTGTCCGTCAGGTGGCTGCCATCATGTGTCCAGGACCTGATTCCATCGTGTGCGGTTGGTACTTTCAGAGTGTCCAGGTGTTGGTTCCAGCATGTCTGGCCGTTGGTTCCCGCATGTCCAGGTGATTCCGGTGTGTCCGGCAGATTGTTCGGCCTTTTTCAGAAATTGCTTCTGGTGTACCTAGGAATTTGTCTGTGTATCTGGCAGGTGATTTTGGTGCAGTCCCAGTAGGTTGTTCCAATGTGTTACGCTAGGAGTCTGGGTCAGGTAGGTGTTTGTGGCATGTCTGGCACCTGATTCTGGCGTATACTGGCGGTGGTTTCAGAGTATCTGGTACCTGGGTGTGGCACATCCAACTGGTAGGTCTGAAGTACCATAGGTGGTTCCGAAGTGTCTAGCAATGTGGTCTTCCTAGTACGTTCGGAAGATGGCTCAGGCGGAATGCGTGGTGCGTGTGTATGTGCGGGAGTTGGTTCTGGCGTGTCAGAGTCATGGTCCCAGCATGTCCGTCATTTGGTTCCAGGTGGTTCTGGCTTGTCTGGTGGGTGCTTCCAGTGTGTCTGGCGGGTCGTTCTGGCATGTCTGTGTGGGTGGTTCCAGAGTGTGTGGCGGGTGGTTACGGCATTTTTGCCTACCAGGTTTTTCCAGCATCCAAGGTGGCCCTGGTTCCAGCGATCAGGGCAGGTGATTTTGGGCGTGTCCAGCAGGTGGTTCAAGTCTGTCCGGGAGATGGTTCCGGTGTGTCCAACATGTGGTTCTGGCATATCTGAGAGGTGGGCTCCGTGTGTCCGGCAGGTGGTCCTGCTCTGTCTGGCACATGGTTACGGGGTATCATGCAGGTGATTTCAACGGTTCTGTCGGTTATCGAGGCCTGTCTGACACCTGGTTCTTGTGTGCCCGGCAGGTAGTTTCAGTGAATCAGGCACCTGGTTCTGGCATATCCAACAGGTGGTCCCGGCATGTCTGGTACGTGATTCCCGCCTGTGCAGCACATGGTTCCGGCGTATCCGGCAGGTGATTTTGACGTGAGCGGCAGGTGGTTCCAGCATGTCAGGCACCTGGTTCTGGCATGTCTTGGGTGACGACTCGTGTCTGGGACTTGGTTCTGCATTTCTTTAAGGTGGTTCATTCATGTCCAGCACCTGCTTTGGCGTGCACACCTGTTTCTGGAGTTCTCGGCAGGTGGTTCTCACAAGACTGGCAGGTGCTTCAGGCGTGTCCAGCAGGTATTCTGGCATGTCGGGCACTGATTCTGGTGTGCCCAGCATGTGGTTCCAGACTGTCTGTGAAGTGTTCAAGCTGGTCTAGCAGGTGTTTCAGGTGTGTCCAGTGCTGTTTCAGGCGTGTCCGGCACCTGGTTCTGGCCTGTGCTGGACCTGTTTCTGGTGTATCCGTCACATGGTCTCCAGCGTGTCTGGCACATGGTTCTGGCATATCTGTAGGTGGCTTCAGCATACTGGGAGCCTTAATCTGTGTATCTGACAGTTGGTTCCATGGTGTCTGGCAGGTGGTTCCTGTGTGTCTGGCATATGGTTCTGTACATTCGAAAGGTGGTTCACATGTCCAGTATTGCAACAGTGTGTCTGGGACCTGATTCCATCCTGTCCGGTTGATGCTTTCAGAGTGTCCTGGCTTTGTTCTGGCCTGTCTTGCAATTAGTTCCCACATGTCCGGTGGGTGATTCTGGCGTGTCTGGCAGACTTTCCAGCCTTTTCCAGAAATTGGTACTGGCGTATCCAGGACCTGGTTCCGGTGTATCTGGCAGGTGATTTGGCGCATCCAGCAGGTTGTTCTGGCGTGTTAGGATGGTGGTTCCAGCTTGTGTGGCAGGTGTTTGTGGCGTGTCTGGCACCTGGTTCTGGCATATTTGGGAGGTGGTTTGGCAGTAATCTGGTACTTGCCTTGGGATATCCAACAGGTGGTTCCAAAGTGTGTGGCATGTGGTTCTGGTAGGTTCAGAAGATGGGTTCCGGCCTGTCCGTTAGGTGCTTCCAGAATGTCTGGAAGTTGGTTCTGGTGTGTCAGACTCATGTTTGCGTGTCCAGTGGGTGGTTCCAGGTGGATCTGGTGTGTCCGGTGGGTGCTTCCAGTGAGTCTGTTATCATTATGGATGTCTGTGTGGTGGTTCCAGAGTGTTCAGCGGGTGCTTTGGCATGCTCTAGCCACTGGGTTTTTTCCAGCCTCTAAGGTGCCTGGTTCAAGCATATCCAGCAGGTGAGTTCTTTCTCAGCTTCCTAAAGAGCTGAAGCAAGACAGGCTTGAGGGTTTGTCTCCGCTGAGGGACGGAGACAGGCTTTGTGCCATCCACCTCGAGCAATATAGGGCATGGTTGAGAGCAAATGGGCCTTTCTGACATAGGGCTTTCTGACACTCTCTCCACGAATGCACAAGGACAGCTGGTTAAAAGCCCTTTGTCTCTATCCTCCTAAGCTTGTGGAATCACAATCATTCGGGCCTTGGCCCCATTGCTTAAGGGGAAGATGTGGCCATTACCCCTGAGCCGAGTTGCAAGAGGGGAAATGTGGCAGAAGCTTAAGAAGTTCTAAAGCAGCGAGTTAAGGGCTGGGAGGAAATGGCGTTCAGCTGCCTGTGTATGAGAGGTTCTGCAATATGCTAGAAGAGCATCAGAAAGCCATTTCCTTTCTCAGCTTCCTAAAGAGCTGGAAGCAAGATGGTTTGTGTCCTGTCTCCCCTTGAGGGATGGAGGCGGTGCTTTGTGCCTTCCACCTCTAGAGCAATGTAGGCACGGTTGAGAGCAAGGGGCCTTCTTCCATAGGTGCTTTCTGACACTTTCTCCAGTGCACAAAAAAGCGGTTGGTTAAAAGCCTATTGTCTCTTCCTCCTAAGCATGTGGATGCACAATCATTCGGGCCTCAGCCCTCAATGCAAGGAGAAGATGTGAGGCATTTTGTCTGAGCTGGGTTGGCAAGATGGAAATGCCCCAAAAGCAGAAGTTCTAAAGCAATGAGTTATGGGCTCCAAAATAAACAGCATTTCAGGTGCCTTTGTATGAGATGTTCAAGGTACACTATAAGAACAGTGTGGAAAGTGAGTTCTCTTTCTCAGCTTCCTAAAGAGCTGGAAGCAAGATGGATTATTGCTCATCTCCCCTTGAGGGTTGGAGGTGTTTTGTGCCTGCAATTTTAGGGCAATGGTGGACTCTGCGGAGCAAACTTGGTCTGTCTTCCATAAAGGCTGCTTGTGAACACTCTCTCCACCCATGCACAAGGGCGGCATGAGAGGCGTCAGTATGCTGTATGAGCACTGTGGAAAGCGAGTTTTTCTTAACTTCCAAAGAGTGGTTGGTTAAAATCCTATTGTCTCTCTCCTCCTAAGCATGTGGAAGGGGCAACTATTCGTGCCTCAGCCGTAATGATCTTGTATGACTTGTGTGACCCACCTGCCTTAAATGCTGGAACCAACTGTTGGACACTTCAGAAGCATCATCTGGAAACGGTGGAACCACCCACCGCAGATGTGAGAATCAGGTCCAAAACGTGCCAGAAGCACCTGCAGGACACACCAGAACCATCTGACTCAAATCGCCAAAATCACCTGCCGGATACACAAGAACCACTTGATGGACACTCCAGAATCACATGACGGGCATGAAAGAACCATCTCTCAGAGTGCCAGAACCATGTGCTGGAAATGCCGGAACCACATCACTGACAGACATGAAATACCCAAGGGACACGCCTCAAACCACCTGCTTCACTCCGCCGGAACCACCTTCTGGACAAGCCAAAATCACCTGCCAGATACACTGGAACCAGGCCCTTTAGAAGCCGGAAAAGCCAACAGACATGCCAGAAGCGCCTGCCGCACACGCTGGAACCACCATACAGACATGCCTGAATGACCCGCCATACACACCAGAAGCACCCACCAGACACGCCAGAACCACCTGGAACCACCCGCCGGACACACTGGAACCATGACACTGACACACCAGAACCACCTGCAGACATGCCAGAAGCACCCAAAGGACATGCTTGAACCATCTTCCGAACGTACCAGAACCACATGCCAGACACAGGAACCACCTGTCACACACTTCGCAACCACCTGTTGGATATGCCGAGACCATGTGCCAGATACACTGAAACCACTCGAATACGCCAGAACCAGGTGCTGGCCATGCCACAAACACATGCCAGACGAAGCTGGAACCACCAGCCTAACACGCCATGCACACCCCGTCGGACATGCCAAAAATCGACTGCTGATAAACCGGAACCAGGTCCTGGATACGCCAGAACCAATTTCCAGAAAAGGCCAGAGTAACCTGCCAGACAGCCTGGAAATCCCCGCCAGGCATGCGGGAACCAACTGTCAAACACGCCTGAACCAACACCTGGACACATTGAACGCACCAACCACACACGAAGGAATCAGGTTCGACACATGGTAGCCACCAGTCGGACACGCCGGAACCACCTTCAGAACATACTGGAACCATATGCCAGACACACAGGAACTACCTGCCAGACACCACGGAACCAATGGTCAGATACGATGGAACCAGGCGCCCAGTACGCTGAAGCCACCTGCTGAACACGCCCAAACACTGTGCTGGATAACATGCCAGATCCGCATGATGGATACACCAGAATCAGGTCCAGCACAGGCCAGAACCAGGTTCCAGAAAACAGCTGAAACAGCGGCTGGACACACCTGAACCACCTGTTGTGGGACCAGCCTGAACCACTAGATGGAGAATCCTGAACACATGCCAGGCACACTGTAACCAGGTGCCCGACACGCCAGAACCACCTTCTGACACGTCTGAACCACCTACAAGTCTCAGGGAGAGAACCACCTGCCTGATACACCAGGATACAGGTGTCGCACACACCGGAACCAGGTGACGGACATGACTGACCACCTGCAAGACATGCCAGAACCAGACATGCCAGATGGGGAAGAGGTGGATTTGGGGGAGAGTGAGGAGCTTTGTAGATTTCTCACTCGGGCACTTACCTGTTTTGTTCTCCATCCAGGTTTTTTCTGGGAGCAAGTTCTTGAGAAACCTATAATGAAAAGTATGAGCTATCTACATAGGGAGAACTCAGACTTATTCAGCAATTCCCTGGGCATCTGGAGACTCGATAGAATACTTTTTTCTTTTTCCATTGCCAACACCCATGCCCATTCAGGCCTATGTGAGTTTTTACAATGCTCCTCCAACTGGTCTCCAAGCCTCCAGCGTGCCTCATTTCTCTTCATCGTAGAGGACAATAGCAGATCAATGTTTCTGGAGGCATGGCTCCACCAGTGCCCTCTGGATGCGGAAACCTTCTCACTGCCTACCTGATAGACTCCAGTCCTCTGCCTTAGCACTCAAGGGCCCCTCCGCCTTTCATGTATCCCACAGTCCTGCCAAACCAACAGTACCCACTACCCAAAAACACACATTGCATTCTTCTCTTTCACTCTCTGCCTGATCAGATGATGGACTTGTCTAAAGCCATCATTTGCTAGTTATGACTTTGCACAGGTCATTTCACTCCTCCCTGACCCTCAGTTTCTGCATATATAAGTGATGAATAGTAAGATTCACCTCATATTGCTCTTATAAAGAATTAAAATTGACTTAGAGAGCATATGCAAAAACAGCTGGCTCCCCTGCCTGACATGCTGCAGTCACCAATAATTATTCGGATCTAAATATTGGCTCATGCCATGCCCTGCTTCTTTTTCCTATTAAAACCTTATCCTTCAAAAATCGGTGTACCCTTTCTTGAAACTAGCCCAAGGTGTAAACTGAAGTTCATTTTCCTAAGCTGCTCAGTAACATTTATAACGCAAAGTCTAATGCGTTAGATCGGTTTTTTTTAAGCAAAAAGAAGCTAACTTGGCTAACTTCAGTTTTCTTACTGAAGAAATTGACTAGAAGGATTTACGGTAACTCACATAATCAAGGGAATTTTTGAAAAAATCAACAAACAAAAAGCAAAAATAAGCTTTGGAAGACACAATAGAGCACAGTGTATAGTTATTATTACTGCCGTTCATCAAATATTGTCGGCTCTTCTCTGGCACACAGAAGTGATGTATCTTTCTGGCCCCTTAAAGTCAAATGTGACTTTGTGAGCCTTTGGCAAATGAAACTTGAGCAAAATGAGGCTGTCTCTTCCAGACAAACCTTTGGCAAACAGTAGGAGTGTGTTTTTCTGCCTGGCAGTTGTGCAAGAAGTTGGATCGAGCATCTTTTAAGTTGCCATCTACTCAATCCTCCAGACTGAGCAAGGATAATACAGAGCCAGCCTCTGATGACATGGAGCATGTTCCGAGAAATAAACCTGGTTATTTTTAGCTGAGACTTAGAGTTTGTTGTGAATACAGCACAACATGGACTATCTGACTGATGAAAACATATGTAGGGGAGGAAGACATTTCTTCCCAAAATGTGGGTTCGTCTGGCTGGAGAACGAATTAAATTTACATGAGACAGAAAAGCAAGAGAAAATTAAACAAAGCTTTATGAGGGAACCGTGGCCTGGTGCCTTTCTTCCTGAAGGGCACCAAAGAAGTGGGGTGCACATAGTGGTTATATACCGCTCAAATGGGGTGTTTTACATGTAGATTAAATGTCCCTCCCACAATAGTCACAAGATTGCCCTGTCGGCACTTGATGGACACAGCAGGTAGTGGGTCTCTATCCCAGTGGGCATAGCAGGACTCGTCGATTGTCTGGAGCTGGGCGGTCACAGGTGAGCTCAGCAATCAGTTCCTAGCCTAAGGAAAGATGCTTAATCCTTAAGAAATGCCAACGTTGGGAGGGGGAGGAAAGTCAGTTACAGGAGGTTACCAGACTAGCACAATAAAATGCAGATTTAAGTCCTTGCCTTTGGTATTGATTAAGAGTTTTTAGAGAGAAGGTCATCTTCCTTTCTTCTTCCTGGTACAGAGAGGGTGGCAACTTTTACAGATAGAGATTTACTCCTTTACAAATGTAAATGTGCCCTAACAAAGGGCAAGTTCCATTCCTCCTTCCCTGTCCCAGTTTATCAAAAGCAATCAGCCTCAATAATCCTGATGCCAAAGAGACATATCTTGGGGTGGCCATTTCCAGGTCCCCACACATACATATTACCAATTTCCCGTGCTGTTGACCAAAATGACTTCAGTGAGCCAATATTAGAATTCCTTTTCACAAAGGTGGATAAGTGACAGATTAGAAGTCTACACTGTCCCAGGAGTGTAGACAGATACCATGCTTATATATAGCAAAATATCTCTCTCATTTTGTCCTTTACCTGTCAATAAAAAAGTATATCATAGAAATCTGGAGGTAAAGCTCCAGACAAAACCAACATGGTGACAAGGAGGAACATTACATACTTGTAAAAGGAGCGACAGATGAGAAAATAATAATAATGGCTGGGAACTCTATACAACCTTGTATTGAAAGGATCTCATAAGTGGAACTCAGGAAATATTTATAGCTGAAAGCACTACATGGCAAAATCTGGGTGGATGGAATTAAACAATACTTAGAAGAAAGATACTCAACATATGTATCTAAAAAGAAAAATTAGAAACCAATGAGCTACTTGTTCAAGAAGCTAGACAAAGAGCAAGACAGTGAAGTCAGGAAGAAAGGAAATGCGGAAGAGAAACGCCAAATCTTTGTTTCTATTTATTTGCTCTTTATTTATTGCTATGGACTGAATTTCTCCCCACCATTCATATATGGAAGCCCTGACCCCCCTTGTGACCATGTCCAGACACAAGGTCTTTAGAAGTAATTATGGTGAAAAATGAAGTCATAACGGTGGAACCTAAATGAGATAGGACTGTGGCCTCATCAGAAGTGGAAGAGATCTCTCTTCTGTTTCTTCACACGCATACACACACCCCGCCATCTGAGGACTCAGTGAGAAGGGGACCTTATGCAAGCTGGAGGAGAGAGCCCCTGCCAGAACCTGACCATGCTGGCATCCTGAGCTCAGGCTTCCAGCCCCCAGAATGGTGAGAAAATTTCTGTTGTTTAAGTCACCCACGCTATGGCATTTTGTTATGGGAACCCAAGCTAAGACGCTTATCTTTCACAGTTTGTTCCTAGGTTCTGGTACCAATTCCAATGTGTGTGGGGTTGTGGGTCAGGAGTCCCCCCACCAACAAGCAATTCTTGGGACACCAGCTGGGTGTCCTACAATTCAACTCGATTCTGACACTATGCACCTAGAGACAGCATCACATCCCACAGGTTAAGGGTTCAGTCCCCAAGACTGCCCCCACTGCAGGTGCCAAGAGCAAGTCTAGGGTTGTCGCCTATGCTTCTGAGCAACTGGCTGTCAGTAGGAGGTTCTCAAGACTCTCTACTCCGGGCCGACTAATTTGCTAGGTGGCCTCAGAACTCAGAGAAACCTTTTACTTACTAGATTACCTGTTTATTAGAAAAGGATATGACTCGGGAATAGCTCGATGGAACAGACGCATAGGCAAGACATGGGGAAAGGGCACTGAGCTTCCACGTCCTCTCCAGGTAACCACTCTCCCAGAACCTGCACATGGTCACCAACCTGGATGCTCTTGGAAATCTGTCCTTTTGGTTTTTATGCATAAGCCGCGATTTATTCTCTTACCCCTCAGCTGCTGTTTTTCCTTCCCCATTTATAGCCCAAAGCCAATCAAAGAAGGACATGTGCAGTGTGATGCTGTTCCTGTACATTTTTTATGCATAACAATGTAAGAATTTGTTAACGGAGACATACATGTATATCTTGACTATGCATAAAAATGTAATCTGTTGTTAATGGAGCCATGCACATGGATATTCTTGGAATCATAAAGAATGTAATTAATTTTAGGATATTGATACCTATGATGAGGGAGGGAGGAGAACGGATGGAAATGTAGTTTTAGGTGTGACGGCAACATTTTGCTTCTTAAAACAGAGATATCGTTGTAGGCTGAATCATGTCCCTGAAAATTCATATGTTGAAGTCCTTAACTCCAGGACCTCAAAATAGGGCTGTATTTGAGAGAGGGCTCTAAAAGAGGTAATTAAGGTAAAGTGAGGTCACATGGGTAGGCTCCATCCAATGTGACTGATAGTCACGTAAGAAGAGAAGATTTAGAACTCAGACACACACAGAGGGAAGACCGTGTGAGGACACAGGGAGAAGCGGCCGGGAGAGAGAGGCCTCAGAAGAGACTATACCGGCCAATGCCTTGATCTTGAACTTCAGCCTCCAGAACCGTGAGAAAAATAAATTTCTATTGTTTAAGCCATCCTACGTGTGGTATTTTCTCATGGCAGCCCCAGCAAATGAATGCAACATCGGAAGCAAATAGGGCAGAATTTAACGTCTATTCTTTCTGGGTATTGGGGCCGGAGATAGAGGCCATACTATGTACTCTTCTGCATATTTGAAATATTTCCATAATAGTTAAGAAAATAACAAGCAGATCCTGAAAAAGAATAACCAGAGAGAGAAATTTATGTGATTACCTTACAGGCCAAGGTGGGTTTCTGTGTTGGGCAGGTGGTTCTCTTCCACAGGGTGTGTCAGTCACCCATGAATTTCAAATCTCTTGGCTCTGCCATTCCTGACGCCTGTATCATTGTCTGCAACCAATCTGCACAAGGAGAAAGAAGAAACACGGAGAAGACACACCTGCTTTCTTCAAAAAAGTTCCAACCTGGAAATGGCACACACCACTTACTCCCATTGCATTGGCTGAAACATAGTCACATGCCACACCTCACTGCAAGTTGCTGGGTGACTGCCTTCCTGGGCACCCAGGACAAGGATGTGGACAAACAGCCAGTAGTCCCACCCACAATGTCATCAGGTTGACCCTGGTCTTCATGCTGCTGCTCAGTCTACAGCGTGTCTGCCAGGTCTATGGTTAGGGTTTAGATATTTTACAAAGGCGCGGGGTTGGGGGTCATGGGTTTGGGACTTCAAAGAGGGAGGAAGCCAATTCACAAGGAGACAGAAAACCAAATGTTTGCTGGGCCATCTCTAAACAAATGAGAGAGAACTTGTAAAATGGGCCCGGCTAGGTACCTTCTTCCTACCATCTAGAGTTCCCTACGTTGACAGCTCCTTCCTGGAACAGGCCTTCTGTCTTAAATTCTTTTAAGCAGTTAGGGGCGAGGCCAAAGTTTCTTTTATATATAAATTTTATGTGTATATATGTAATTTATAGAACTAAATAAATGAATTTAAAATATAGATACAATGGAGTATATATTCTATTATATATCAATATTAATATATATTATATATATATAGATAATCTCCTTTGGTTCTCCAGAGAACCCTGACAAATACAGGAGGAGTTAATATTCTTTATCGATGGCATTTACATTTAATCATTTGAAATTCTTAGTTATGACATTGTTATGGCTTGCAAGGAAGTGTCCTTTTCAGTGTTTCATTTAGAGGCCTCAAGATACCAATTTTAAAAAGTTTCCCATTTTATTTGTTTGGTTTGATAGGCTTTTTCCACTGAGTGCACAGATAAACCAATTTAGGAATTTCAAAGGAGCTCCATTTAGGCCAGTGAAGCTTTAAATCACCCTGAGTAATCTGAGCTCAGTGGGACAAAATCTACATGTAGAAGGTCTGGTATTCTTTAAAGACAAAACCAGCAGGAGTCCCAGAGTGGGGCTGTTCTTTGGTGGTCCTCTTAGAAAATGGATTTCTCATTTGTATGAACTTACCAAAGGATCAAAGGCCCAAAAAAGGAGGAAAGAAACAGAAGTTTCTAACAAAGCTGACAATGGAAGGATGGCCAGAACCACTATCAAAGGACGCCTACATAAAGAGTCTGGACCTCTACCAAAAATGGGAGGTCCAGGCCCAGGAGGACTTTACCACCAGGAACCAGAGCCACCAGGAGGAGACGACAGAGCACAAAAGATTCTTTGCAGGCACCTTGCTTGTGTTCAGGAAGTGGCACCAGAATTGAAGGTCAGTAGCTAGGGATCCCACTTCTGTCACCATGTAAAAGTCAGCAAATAAGAGGCATAAACTGCAAAAGAACCAAAAAGTTTATTTGGGGTCTCAAGAACTGCAATTCAGGAGATGTAGATTCGAGTAGAAGCTCAAATGTGCTCCTAGGAAGACAAAGGAGGCAGGGGTAGATAAAAGGAAAGGACACAGGCTTACAAAGGTCTACAGTGAACAGTTAATGACTGGTTCTGGCATGGGGTGAGCTGACTTGCCAGAACATAAGTTGGTCCTAGGCAGACTGCCCTTCTTTGGAATGAGGAAACACTTCAAGATGTGACTCCTGCTGTCAGGTAAAGCTCAAAAGTTCAGTTAACATCTGGTGGTGGATGTGGTGTACAAGCATAAGCCCCACTTCCTTACGGCCTCCCAGCTCCATTTTAGAAGCCTTGAAAATGGTACTCCATTTTGTCATTGTCATCCACCACAGTCACGCACCATGTAACAATATTAACGATGTTTCGGTCACTAATGGACCACATATATGACAGTGGTCCCATAGGGGTAGCACCACATAGCCTGGGTGTGTAGTAGGCTCTACCACTTAGGTTTGTGTGTAAGTACATTGTGTGATGTTCACACAAATAAGGAAAAGTGCCTAATGATGCATTTCTCAAAACATGTCCCTTCTATTGGGTGAGGTATGCCCGTACTGATTTTAGTCTTGTGAATGTTGAATAATGAATCATTCATTTCAATTATTTGAGCCAGCCCCACTGGCTGAAGACGGTAAAGGCTGACTGAAGCAAAAAAACTAAAATTTGTTATTCAACATTCACAAAACCAAATGAGTAAAGAACTTAAGTTCTATATCAGGGTCTATGTAAGGCAAAAACATTCTAAAGGAAAGATGGATTTGAGGACATATATGATTCTGAGTGTAAATGTCTGGGTACTAGAAAAAAAATTCCAGGGAGCATTTCAGACTTTCGAGGTGGAATTGGTGAAACCAAAGTCAAGCTCTCCAAACAGTAAAGGGGCCCAGGTAATATCTGGAGTACAGGTGGAACAGGCAGAAATTCCATTAATGTAATTGTATGATATGATGAACGGACAGAGTTGGAAAATAGGATGGCAGGGTAGGGCAGAGGGACCTGGAGGGCCCAGGATGGATGGAGAGATCAGCTGGGCTGGTGGGGGAAGGGGCCATGGGCACACCCTCTTCATGTCCCCTCCCACCCTCTGAAACCCTTTGTGACTCTTCAGTGCTCTGTGATGCAGGCCTGGGATTATAGGCAAGTGTGGACACTCCCCTAGAGCTCAGTTGCCTCAGGCAGCCTTGCGATTCAGAAAATGGAGTTCAGTCAATGGAATGTTCTCTCATTTCTGAATACACATTGAGTTGTTTTTGAGCATCTGCTCAACATTCTTAGATAGTGACCAACCTCACCATCGTGTGTGGGTTGTGGTTGCTTCTTCTGTTCCTGTGCTTCCTGGTGGGGATTCCATCTTTACCAACCTTCTGGAAAACCAAAATCTACCAAAAGGTAAGGATCCCTGGGCAAGCCACCAACAGGGATTTTTACTGTTGTCACTTCCTCTAGTCCCACATTTTTAAATGAGTTGGTCCAGAGAGATTCCTAAGATGAAAAGTCTGAATAGAGGATAGAACATCATCCTTTAGGGGACTATTGTGCAGGACTAGGGGTTCAGCTGGGACTGTTTCCCATTTAAAGAACTCACAGACCATCTGGGTGTGGTGGAGGATTCCTGGATAAAATCCCATCACTGATTTCACGGCCCTGCATTAGGTTATTTAGAGAGTTTGGGATCTGTAGGAGAACACTGTTCCCAACACTGGATCATGAGTCACATTCCCATGTCGGGCGTCATTCGACCAAACCGTCCTTGTATTGGGCAGATCAGGAGAGCAGGGCTGAGCCTCTGAGCAGACAAGCACTGGAGTGTGAGCTCTGTCCCAGGAGCCACAGGCCCATCTGAGGAAGCACAGATGTGACTGTGGGCCTCAGAGTCTATGCCCGCCTTGAGCAGAGGACTTCTGACTGAGAACATCAAGTGTGGACTCTAGCCAAAAATCCTCCTTCGAAGTTTTTCAAAGAAGGAAAAATTGAAAGTATCTTATCACCTTTAGAAATTCAGAAAGGGAAAGAACACAAAGTGCTAGTAATAAAAATAGAGAGTGACATTAATCTTGGATGAATATCTGAGTTTTAGAGAGAGGAGCAAGCCAACTAAGTCCTCGCTCCTCATTCTTTCTTTTTGTTCTCAGCATCAGGCAGAGCCAAGAGGAGAAGAAGAGGTGGAACATCAAGTGGTAAGGTTCCACCTATCCCACCTGAGCTCTTCAAGGGTGACCCTTCCTGGTCTCCATGAGGTCCCAGGTCCATGGTCTCTGAGGATGTCAGTCATTAGATAGAGTCCCTCTCAGAAGATAGAGGCCTCAGAGGAAAGGCTCATGGGAAGGTAGTCAGAACCTGAGACATTTCTCAGATTCCTGCTCTGCCCAGCTCTGGGCATGAAGCAGTGATGGGCCTGGACAATGGGTGTTGCCCAGTGGGTGGCCATGGAGACGTCAAGAGTCAGAACTTGCCCTGACCTTGTGAAACTACGTTGACTCTGATGATCAGACCTTGAGGTAACCATTGACCTATGTTCCTCACATGGTGGTTTTGAACATCCCATGGGATAATGTATGTGACAGTACTTTATAAATGAAGCAACAAACACATGTGAACCTTATTAATATTATCATTGACCGTTTGACCACATCTACTGATTCTTGGGGCTTTCAGAGTTAATAGCCCGTTAATATCCCAAGGGTCTCCCATAAAGGGACTCCTGTGTAACACCTACACTTCTACCTTTTATTACATGTAATTCACTCTTCTGGTTTCCCCAGGTTAGAGAAATTACCAGAGGGAAACAGAGGAGAAAAGGAGGCTAATTTCTATTCTGAAAAGGTGACTAGTCTTTCTTTTCCTGATCGCTCTTTAACATGTTCTCTGCAATTCCAGGGATTCAGTACAGCCTGCAGTAGTCATGGGAGGGGGTTTGCCATAGGAACGGGTATGTGAATGAAGGCCTTGGTGTGAGGGCTGCTGAGTGTATGGTGAAGTCATAGACGTGGGGAATTGTGAAGGGGCAGCAGGCTTTCCAGGTGGCCCCTCCCCTGACAGGCCAGCAGGTCCTCCTCCTTTCCTTGTTCTGGTCCTGGCTACAGTTTTCTACTTCCTGTCTCCTGCAGGCCCCTAGGCCGGCCTCTCGATACCACCCGCTTCGTCAACTATTATGCCCAGACCCCTCCTGTGAGGTGTGTAATAGCACAACTGCTGAGATCAATCGGCTCCCCTGGAGGACCTGGAAGATGATACCGCCTCTGTGTCCTCTATGGCTTCCACAGCTTCTGGGACTGAGTCATCATTCACTCTGTCCTCCGCCTTCTCAGAAGTCCCTCCAGGAGACCTAACACCATCCCCTCCACCTGACCCCTTCCCCACCGCACCTCCGTCCTCTCACCTAACCCAATGACACCCTTAGCTGACTTTCTTCACCCTCACCACCGGGTCACTCTATGCCACCAGAGCCTTTTCCTCCCTTGGAGTCCAAATTCCAGCAGACCGCCCCCACCCCAACCCCTTGCCCTTCCCCCTCTCCCACCACATGACACCCAGGCAACGGGGCCTATTCTCCAACCAGAGGGCCACTCTGTCTCTGAATACGATCTTCTCCCTTTGACCGCACCCCTTCCCCAAGATATTAACCCCTACCAAATTTGTCCCAGATAACTTCAATCCCACTGATTCACTGGCTTGTCATCACACAGCATCTCAAGCCTGTCTGTCTCACCACCGACAGTGACTCACCCTTTAACTGTGACTCAATCTAAATCGGTTTCCATCTGGTTGAAGTCTGTTCCAGAGGAACTTAATCTCCAGATAGCCCTGGTGGGTTGTCCCACTTATGTCCCAACAATCAGAGGCACTGACCATTCAAGCCTGTCAATTTCAGAATTATCCTGGTGGCAAGCTTGTTGCAAGGCTGTTCTTAGCACCTTCCACCTTGGCACCATGTGATTTTAATCAAGAGTTTCTTGCCCTCCATTCTTCAGAGTCCTCTCTGGAGAGACACCCAGCAGCTAACCTTATGTAGAGCCTGGTAACCTCTCATTTCTTAGCCCTCATGTCCTGGCACTCCTGGAGAGACAAGTCCGAAAGAGGAGTGATTTCCTGATGTGGAAGGAAAAGGAGAAGGAGAAGGGTTCTTTCCAAAAAACTTAGGCCAGGTCACCAACTAAATCCTTCGGGGAAATGTCAGGGAGGTCAAATGCTGATGAGTGTGACTCCAAAGTATTCTTTGGGAGAGCAGTGCAGTGGAAACCAAAGGAGCTGCACATGCATGAGCAGCCCCCATATCCTAAAATCTTGGAGGACCATTTACAGGAAAAATGTATGCAGCTCTTCTGGGGTCTCCCATTCTCTGCACAGCGAGTCCTTGCCCTGCTATCCGTGACTCAAGTGATCGGCACCACAATCTTCCTTTTCAATACCATCTCAAATGCCTCCACGGGCCAAGAATCCCCAGTACCTCTCCATCGCCCACCTCCATCCTTGCCTGAGATCCAGCCCTTAACCCTTGCCTCCTTCCCAAACCCTGCCCCAATCCCAGCCCCTACCTCTCACTCAGGTCAAGTCCCAGGCCCACCTAAGTAAATCCCCACTCCCAATCCTACCATCTGGTCCTCTACCCCAGATAAGGATCTGTGGAGTGTGTCACCATAGACCCCAGGATGAATAGAGTCTCTCACCTCATCTGAAATTCAACAACTGGAATGGAAAGTGTTGCAGAAGCAACAGGAAAGTTTGTGGGGCCCCCCTCTGTAGTCCAAAGATCTCAGGAAGAATTTGTTCTTCAGCTCCCAACTTTCCTTACCATCAGGCCTCCCAGGCCCATGCCTTCCATCTCCACCCTTTCCCGTAGAGTTTCCTCTCAGTGATGAGCTGAGGAAGCAACCCACCACCAAAGAGGCTCATCCAACACCGGTGGGGCCTGCCCCGCAGGATCTGTGAGTGTCTGTCACTGATGATGCCCCAAGAGATTTCTCAGAGAGAGTTAAGCCAGAGAGCACTGACTCTCACGGATCTCGGTGAACAAAGATCTAAATGTTGGATTGAGCCAATCCAAAAGCTTCCATGAGAGGGGTTCAGAAACTGCTTGAGGTAGAGAAGGAGATGGGGGAAGGATCAGGGACATAGCCCAGAGAATCCAGCCCAAGCTCATCTGTTGAGTGACCCAGAGAGCTCTTCAGATAAGGATCCGGCATATGACCTGAGAAAGCCTAAATAGTCACGTGGCAAGTCTCCCAGTCAGGGAAAAAAATTCAAGGGCCTTGGAGGAAAGTCTAGATCAGAAATAACTTGAAAATGTCCTGAAAGCACATTTGAGCAAGAAGTTTGGAGGGAAATCATGAGGCTCGTTCCCTGGGACGGTGCGCAGTTCATGGCATGCCAGCAAGCAGACATTGCTGCTTTCTGACAAATCCCGCACCCAAATAACACAGAGGAGTTTGCCACCTTCAGTGGGTGGGGACTCCTCCATGAATACCTTCCAGGAGCTTTGCTTCATTGATTCCAGCACAACAGATGATGGAAACCCATATTAAAAGCTTTCGTATGAGAATGGAGTGGGGGCCTTCCCTGCAGGGTCCTTGAATCCATACAGGCGTTTAAATTGGAAGATGCTTTCATCCTAGTCCCTGACCTATTTCTACTGTCCCCCCTCAAATAACCCAACTTTGGAAGTGGACTCCAAATCCGAGGGCTTTCGAGCCCCATAGAGGAAGCTCTAAATCTGTTCTTCAAGAAAAGCGGAAACAACAAATTCAGCCCTGGTCCTGGATCACTTTGCCCTGCTACTTCACCTATGGGCAGGCAAGGACAAGGGGTGCCGAGGCAATCACCCTCTGGTATCAACCAAGAGATTGCAGAGGTTGTCTGTGAGGAGCAGCAGGGCCAGGCAGACTCATCTGCCTGTCACATGTGGCATCACAGGCAAAGTGAGTCAGAAATTTACTCAGCTAGGCAACAGATGCCCCCAGAGCTGCCTGCAAGGCAAGCTGGTGCCAAACATGAGACAAAGATGAGAGAGTGAGTCCCAGTGATAGAAGAGAAGGCGACAGGACAAAAAGATGAAGCCGGAACCCCTTCCTCGTGCACAGCACGGCCAGGGACATATTCAGGGCCAAGGAGCTCAACGCTCTGTAGCCAAAAACTGGTAATGTGTTGACAACCAGCAAGCCAGGAAGCTCCCAAAGGATACGGAGAATCACAGAAAATAGAAATTATTGGGACCATTGAAAGCCCTGCACCAAAGACAAGTTCCCCAAGACCCGAAGTCATCGGATCTTAAGGAACATCTGTTTAGGGAATTAAAGTCGAAACTAGAGAAGAGGAATCAGAGCCAGGTCCAAGGCCAACACACTGACAGGTCCCCCTGCCTCAGAGAGCTTGACTTGCAAGGCCTCACTGACTCATGCCTGAGGTGTCTCCAGTGGGGACATGAGCTTCCCACAGGTGCTGCATGTCCATCTGGAGGACACTGGGATCACAGGCAGCAGCGGCAGGAGCCTGGATCCCTAAGAAAGACCGAAAGAGGTACGAGGATAAGAAATTCCCACCAGCTACAATGAGAGTGAGCCTCTCGGGGCACCAACAAAGAAGAGTTTGGTGGAGGGATGCAGGCTAGGTCCCAACCTACAAGAAAGAGTTTCCTCACTCAGATCACAGCATCAGAGGAGACGTTGCAGCAAGTCTTCCCAGACCTCATCACAGAAGGCACAGCCTCCTCCTGAAAGTCTGTTCAGAAAAAGATGAACCACATTTTTCAATGGCTTCGTCCTGGGACAAAGGCAAAAACCAAGAACATCCCCAGGAAAAGGGCAGCCCCATCATCTGCACAGAGCAGAGGCCTGGTTAAAGGAGAGCTGCCGTTACTGGGACCAACCACGGCTCAGAAGACCAGGACGGTCCCTGGGAAGTTCCCAGTGGAGAAACTGGGGCAGCAGTGTGCAGCAGAGGTCACCCGCCCTCAAGAGCCCCTTCCTTCCTGAGGAAGTTTGTGAAACTGACCAGAAGGCAGAAGAGCAGGCCCAGGCAGAGTCGTCCAGGGGGACCCTTCCAACTACAGGGCTCCTCCTGTAAAGTGCCAAGCACCAAGTCCTGCCACCAAGAAGTTGTCTTTGCTGTCAGAATTATCCTACATGTTCGACGGACTAGAGACCAGAACAGACACCCCTCAGAAAGTCATGGGCATGCGTAAAGATCAGCTATTGGATCAGAAGCTGCCCCTTATCTGTGCCCCGCAGGGAGCATGTGCCCCATCCGAGCTCCACCTGCAGGCATCAAGCCGGCCCAGGGGCCTCCAGCTGTTCTCACCACTGCTAAAGGCACTATGTTTGTGGGATCTGTTCCTTTGTAATAACAGAAAACGCTTTTCCAGCGTTTCGAGAGCGGAAAATTTCCCACCGCAAAATATTTCTTCTTGTGGAGAATATTAATTCTCCCCAATAAATGATTCTCTAATAATAGTGATGTCTTTTCTGTGTCCTGTGTTGGGGGCATGGGTTTCAGGTAACTCAGGGCTTGTGCTTAGGGAAAAGGAGGAGTGAGTTCAGCTCTTACTGATTGCTTCCTCTGGCTTTCTAAAAGGTCACCAGTGCTCTGGAGCTCTTGTTGACAAAGAGATATCACGTGCCCCCAAAAGCCCATTTCCTCCCTGTTGGCTTGAGGAGGTGGGCTCTGCCTCCTGCCTCTTCGCTTAGCCTTAACGAAAGTGTAGAGCAGCCCACACCTTCCGCTCACTGAATGTTTACATCCTTCAGAGAGTAGGGAAGACAGGTGTTCTCTATCCGAAGAGGGTCAAGAATAGGTATGCAATTCATAAAACAACAATGAAGAAAACAGTGGCTTCATCATGATTTAGAGGCCGGTGACCAGAGGACCCCACAGGTGGGTGAACCCTGAATGGGATTTGGGGGGTGGGGGAGGGTATTGCTGCAGTGGATCCTGGGCTGGTGGGGGAGGGGCTAGGAACAGCACAGACGCGCCTTAAGAATCTGTCATGCGAGTCATATTAATGTGTTAGGGAAGAATAATTTTTAAACTTTACATTGAGGTTTCCCCTACTGGAAAGGCACCTGGGGGAAGTGGTTCCCCTCTAGGTATTTCTTCAGACTGCCAACATATTTCTTTGTTGCAGGAGCAAAAGCATCACTCAGCTGCCAGTAGTAACAATGTTGACCAGGTAGCCACCTACCTCCCAGATAAAATAAAGCTGAGAGTAAGGAAAAGATGACTTGGAGTAAGCGAGGAGGGAAGAAAAAATGAAGAGGGGGAAAGAAGACCCTATTGGTAGAACAAAGCTTTATGCCTCATCATCCATATGGTGACCCTGTCCTGTTCTCGCCCTCCTTGTCTGATCCAGGCATCACCACCTTGAGGCTGATCCAGGCACTGCACAGCCACTGCTGCCTTATTCCAAAAAGGCACTGGGCTGTTCTTTGAATACTAAATAACATCTGCAGGAGGTCGTCAGGCATGGCATCCCCCTCTTTGGGAAGGTGATCTTGCTGCCTTCCTTCCATCTATGCTTAATAGGAATATACAAGATCTTGCCCTTAGTGTGTACAGTTCACCTATCGGGATGGAAGTGCCGCCTCTGATATTCACGGCCTTGGTGGAGCCATGGCTGGTCTCCCCAGAACACCTGCAGCTCATGAACCAGAGGTGAGTCCCAGACTGTGCACCAGGTTACAGATATATGGGGGTCTCACCATGGATCACACACATACCCACCCTTACAATAGGGGTTTGGAGGAAAGGCAACTCCACTTAGACAGACTGGGACTCAAAAATTGGCTGAGTGTCAACTGGGGCAAAATTCAAAAAGCATTATGATGGTGAGCATTAAATACATTAAGTTGTAGACGTCTAAGTAAAATAAAGATGGCTACAAGGGTGGAAAAATAAAATACCAATTTTGTTTTCTAAAAAACAACATGATTTTAAAATGGAAGGGAGTGAGAAAAAGGGAAAAATAGAATAAAATGATTGTTCTATAAGTAATAAGAGGGGGTCAAGATATAGGTGACAAACGAAATAAGACTCCGAGTAAGGGAAAGGAATTTGAGGACATTAGAAAAGATACAAGTATAATGGTAACTATTGTAACAAACCAACACGCACGCTCGCACACACACACACACACACACACACACACACACTACACAAATGGGGTGAGTATCCCAGAGGGCACTGGAGGTAGTTTTCCCAGAAAGGTTTGTGAATGCTAGGTGTTAAAACGAAAACCAAAAACAAAACTTGAAGTCCACTAGCCTCTCTCACTCCACACTTGTATCTTCTTGTCCAGAGTTATGCCATTGAACCCACAATGTCTGAAACTTGAGGTCAAAGAAAGAATGCAGATTCTGTGGAGGTCCTGGGAGGGGGATGGGGCCCAGGGCGGGAGACTTGAAGAGGTGAGGAGGCCATGGAGGGCTCTACCATCGATGTGGATAGACCAGCCAAAGACCAGCCTCTCAGTTTCTACATCATCTCATCTTAGGGTCCTTTTACTTCCATTCCAGTGTAGTTACTGCCACACTCCAGAGCTTATCACCAGGAACACTTCAGCCATCCAGATTATTACAGTCGGACATTCCACCCCTTGGCCTCGTCTCTCATTCTTCTGATTCATATGCCCCTTGTTAACTTTTTCAACTCCAGGCCCTTCATTTTTCCACTTACTCCTTGTCTGTCGGTCAAGCTCTTGTTTACATTTCCTCCCTCCGGGGTAGACTCGATGGTCTGTCAGCTAACCAACATTTAAAAGCTCCGCTACTAATGGGCCCCATCCAATCCCTTTTAATCCTTCCTGTCTGGCAAAATCCCATCTCTCTGCCTTTCCCAGAAATGCCTTCCTATAACTAATTGATCACTATTGGATTAAATCTCACAATGGAGTCTACCGATGCCACAGTAAATTCAGCCCCAGTACTAGCTGGAAATCACTCACTCATTCCACAAAGAATTATCCCATGCTTACTAACATGAGAACAAGACAAATGGAGCTTAGGTCGCTGTTTCCTTATTCCATTCTCTCTCCAGGGACACTCAAACGTATTTCAAATCTCCTCCACTTTCCTCAAATTTAGGTTGTCTCCATTTGCTCAGTGTAGATGTGCTGGACCACTGATCACAGAGGAACTAGAAGTCATGAGACAGGAACTTTCCGTCAATAAACCTTCACAAAAACCTTTTCCCGTTCCTCCTTCTTTCCTGTTATATGAAAAGAGGTTTCCTTCCTAACCTCAATGATTACACTTCCTGAAATGTCCTTATTGAGAGAGCTAAACTCCTCGTCTTGACGGACTGAGCCCCCTTGCCAGGTATCCTCGTCCCTCCCTCTCTTTAGGAGGCACTCAGCTTCTTTCATTATTTTAAGCTTCTATTACAGAAATGTTAAACAAGCACGAGAGCAGTGGAACTTCCCATGTACCCTACCCCACTTTCACAGTCATCATCTGGCACGTGGGTGATACGGCCCGTCTCCTACACTACACGGTTAAGGGGCAAAGCCCATGGGAACATCCTGACATCCGTCTCAGGTGTATGCTTTGTGCCCATGTCACAGCTCTCACGTTTTCTTTGACATTTACTACCTGTGGAGCCTTCACTGACCCAAAACAGATGGACAGAGCCATGGGGAGGAAATGCACTGAGCCTTTAGGATGCTCTGGCCATCAGTCTGCTCAGCCCTGCAGTCAAGCCTGAGAAGCCTACTGAGTTAACTCCTCCCTCCACCCCACGCAGAAAGGAATCTTCCTAAGCAAATGCAGTGCACGTGTTGCAGTCCCTCAGTCACACAGTGACTGCAGCATCGAGGAGAGCACAGAAGGAGAAAACTGTACATGTGATAAGGACTTCACATCACCATGCAAGTGTTTTCAAAGATTTAGAAGAAAAAAGTTTCTTTTCCTGTAATACATTTAAAACGAGCTACTGTATGATGAGTTAAACACAGGAGATCAAAACACTTACTCTCCTTCCCCAAAAGTAAATATTACATGAAAAGATGCTCCACATCATTAGTCACCAGGAAATGCAAATCAAACCACTGTGAGATATACTCACACACAGGATGGCTAGAATCAAAAAGTTAGATAATAGCAAGTGTTAGAAGGCCGAGAAACTGGAAACCTTCTATGCTGCTGGTGGGTATGAAAATGGGCAGCTGTTTTGGAAAACCGTCTGGCAGTTCCTCCTCAAAGTTAAACACAGAATTACCATATTACCTAGAAATTCCACTTCTAGCTATACACTCAAGAGAAATGAAAACATATGTCCACACAAGAACTTGTACACAAATGTCCATAGCAGTATTATTCATAACGGTCAAAAGACGGAAACAACCTAAACGTCCATCAACTGACGAATGGGTAAATAAATTATGGTATATCCACACAACGTAATATTTTTTGGCAATAAAAACTACTGATACATGCTACAATATGCACAAACCCTGACAACATTATGCAGAAGTGAAAGAGGCCAGTCACAAATAACCTCATATGATTCCATTCATACGAAATGTCCAGAACAGGGAAATCTAGAGAGAGAGGAAGACTAGTGGTTGCTTAGGGCTGGGGGGATGAGAGGACAGGGGCATGACAGCTAAAGGTTATGAAGTTTCTTTTTGAAGTCATGAAAATGCTTTAAAATTGACTGTGGTGATGGTCACCCATCTGTGAATATACTAAAAATCATGGAATTATACACTTTAAATGTGGCAAGTTGTATAGTATGTGAACTATATTTCAATAAAGCTGCCAAAACAAGTAAAGGATTTAAAAAGAATAAGGCCCTTGAGGATGACAAGAAGGGAGAAGATATGACAAAAGATGCTCTACCACATTTTGAAGACGGAAATCCTGCAGGAGTGGTAATGACTAGCAGAGCAGAGGAAGTGCCGGCAACCAACTCACACCACAAAAACCCAGAAGACGGACCCGTGGCACCAGATAAGGAAGAAATTAAGGGTTTCATGCTGTACACATGTTGAATATTTTGTTCTTTCCTTTGCCTCTGTTTTATATTATGTATAATTTTTTTTAAAAAAAAATTTGGGGGGGATGCTCTTTCTCCAGTATTTTGCGAAACCCTGTTGAGCTGTTAGCACACTTTAAATGGGCAAAGAGGATCCAGGGTTTCTTGCCTGGGACAGAACCTGTGACAACTGTTTTAAAGTCACCATTGCACACTTCTCTGGGGTCTGGGTAGGCTAGCGATGGCAGGTGCGGGAATAAAGGCCAGAAATTTCAAAGGTTAGGCAAAATTTGGGACAACAGCCAACAGTCCATTTTTAAAATGTATTTATTTAAAGATAAACTTTGTGGAAAAGTTGGATGGATGGTAAACAACCTTCCCCCCCTTATCCAGGTGTACCCATTAGTATTTTGACCCATTTTCGATATCTCTCCATTTTGTCTCTCTGTCTCCGCTCCCCTCCCTCCCCTTTCTCTCTATATCAGCACACACACACACACACACACACACACACACACACACGGATGTCCATGAATGTGCTATGTCCGCGCCCGGGATCCAAACCGGCGAAATGCTGGGCCACCAAAAGATGAGGTGCAACCAACCACTCGACCACGGGGGCGGCCCCACTCCGAAACTATTGTTGGTGGAGCTTATCTTGCTCAGACTTTAAAGGATGACTTTACAATCATGAGTCCTGGGACCTTAGGGGCAGTCAGGACCAGACTTGCTATAAAAAAAACAATGCCAGAGAAGCAAAGATACATAGAGGGAGATTGAACGAACAGAGACCTCCTGCAGTCGAGGGAGGGTACATGAGAGGGTGGCCTGAAGTGTACCTTTGGGTGAGAGACGCATGGTGAAGCTGTGGATGAGGGGAGAAGACAGGGAAAGAAAGGAGCTGTCATTACTGGTAAACCCTCTCTCACATGGGAGGGAAAGGATTGGGTGTCTGCGGCCAAGATAGATTCATCAGACTCAGCGAGGGAATGCGGGCAGGCAAAGGGAGAAAGATGACATAGGGCTTCATTCCAGCAGTTTAGCACTAAACAATGAAGCTGTAAAAGTTATACCTATTAAATGACTAGTTAGCGTGGGGAGAGATGAAATAAATATATATACACCATCAACAAAAATGACATTATTGTTTAAAAAGGTAGAGATGTCACTTGGGAATTTTGGGGAAAAGATAGAAAGTAGATGGGGAAAAAATCATAAAACCTTTCATGGAAGAAGTAACCATAGGTGTGATTCCAAAAAATCTAAAGGTACTGTCAAAAATATGATTACAACTGTGCTCACTAGAAGTTATGCTAAAGAGAAGCCTAGTCCCTAAATCAAGATGAGTTTGACCTTGCAGGTCATGGTCCAGCACAATTGCTCTGTAAAATAATGGAAAAGTTTAAAATTTTGCTGGAGGAGGGGATTTGGCAGAGAAAAAAGAGGGAGCAGCAGGGTGAGACAATCAGTATGGGTGGAGGGGGCCAGATTTGAGAACCTTTAGAGGCTGACTAGCCTAAGAGGGATTCGGGGGAAAAGAAGAACTACCAAACATTTTCAAGTTGTTTGCCCTGGGTCCACGGATGTGCTACGCCCTTGTGGCCCTCTTTCTCATGCTTTCTGTTGGTTGATACAGGCTACTCTGTTCTCTCATGCTTTTTGGTGATAGTGGATTCTTTTGAGGAGATAAGGGGAGGTGGGGCTGCTGCTGAGTGTGATTTTGGTTTCATACAGGTAAAACACATTATGTATGAGGGGAAGTTTTAGTTGAAGGCCGAGTAGATCTTGGGGATGTAAATCCCTGGGCACAGGACCGACTTTCAAAGATGACGTGGGGGTCCAAAAGGAGATCACCAAGCAATAAAAGGCTCTTAGGTAATAGCTGGGTAATAGAATAATAGAAAATTTCACCAAGGTGAAATATATGCTATGGTGAATATGGAGTTGGAAGGTAAGTTGGAAGGATCTAAAGGACTCAGGGGTGGACTGATTTGCTGGCCTGGATGGTGGGGGAAGGGTTGTGGGTTCATCACTTCTGTGTTTTCCTCTCCCCGACCATCAAGAACCTTTGGTGTCTATGCTAAAGCTCTCAGGACGTGGGCCTGGAACTCTAGAGTCTAGAATGTAAATTTCTAACGCCCAGCTGCCTGAGGTGGCAGTGCACTTCTGGTGATGCAGATCACCCTTGTCTGAGGAATGTTAATGCACCACGGCTGAGTCTAGCTGCAGTTCCTAGGTATTCCCATCCCTGCCTTCCTGTGTGGGGGGTGGGGCCTCTTCTTCTGTCACTCTGCTACCTAAAGAGGAGTCCATGTTTCCCAAAATTTCGGAAAGAGAGAGACATCAATCAGGTAAGTAAACTAGGTCCCCAGAAATATCAAAATCTTTCTTTTCAAATAGATGCATTCAATGCTATCAATTTCTCCCCCTAAGTACTGCTTTTGCTATACCTTATAAATTTTAATATGTTCTATTTTAATTTTCATTTAGCTTAAAATACTTTGAGACTTCTTCCTTGACCAATGTGTTTAGTAGCATGTTGTTTAATCTCCAGACATTTTAGATTTCCAGCTATCCTTCTGTAATTGATTCCTAGTTTAATTCCATTATGGTCTGAAAACATACTTTGTCCAATCTCTATTTATTTTATTATTATTATTATTTTATTTATTATTAAAGTGTGTTTTGTACAAGAAAGTATCTATCTTGGTGAATGTTCCATGAGAGTTTGAGAAGAATGTGTATTATCGGATGAAGTACTCTACAAAATGTCAATTAGATCACGTTGACTGATGGTGCTGTTCAGGTCGGACTGCATCTATACTGATTTTCTGCCTGCTGAATCTGTCCATTTCTGAGAGAGAGGGTGAAATCTCCAAGCATAACAATGGATTCAACTATTTTCTTTGCAGTTCTACCAGTTTTTGCCTCATATTTTGACACTATGTTGTTCGATGTATACATGTTGAGGACTGTGTGTCTTGTTGGAGCATGGACCTTATGGTTATGTAATACCCTCTCTTTATCCCCTGATAGTTTTCCTTGTTCTGAAGTCTGCTTTGTCTGAAATTAATATAGTTACTCCTGTTTTCTTTTGGTTAGTGTTAGCAGGGTACATTTTTCTCTGTCTTTATTTGTAATCTATCTGTATCTTTATTTTTAAAGTGGGCATTTGTATACAACATTTAATTTGGGTCTTGTTTCTTTATCCACTGACAGTCTCTGTTTTTTAATTGGTGAATTTACACGATTTATATTTAGCGATTTTTTTAAAATACGGTAGGACTCATACCTACAATGTCTATAACTGTTTACTATTCATTATATCTATTCTTTTTTCTTCTCTTTTTCTGCGTTTTCTGGTTTTTAGACAAGCATTTTCTATGATTCCATTTTCTCTCATCTCTTACTATATCAATTGTTCTTTAAAAATTTCAGTGGTTGCTGTAGAGTTTGTAATATACGTTTATAAGAAATGTAAAGTCCCTTGTAACATTGTTTTCATTCCTTTCACTTATCCATATACTATAATCACCCAATACATTGTCACTATTATTATTAGCTCAATTGAGAATAAGAAAATAAAAGTTTCATTTTACCTTAATTTATTCCTTCTCTTTCCTCTTTTTTAATCAAGATCCAAGTTATTATCATTTTCCTTCTCCCTGAGGAACTTTTAAAAAATATTTATTGCAGAGCAGGTCTGCTGCTGATGAATTCCCTCAGTTTTTGTTTGTCTGAGAAAGGTTTTATTTCTCCTTCACTTTTGAATGATAATCTCACTAGATATAAAATTCTAGGTGGGTGGTGTTTTTTCTTCTTTCAACACTTTAAATATTTCACTCTCTTCTTGCTTGCATGGTTTATGATGAGAATCCCACACTCCTCATCCTTGTTCTTCTAGATGTAGGGTGTTTATTTTCCTCTGGATTCTTTCAAGATTTATCTTTTGGTTTCCTACAGTTTGAAGACGATATGTCCAAGTATAGACTTTAGTATTTATCTTGTTGGGGTCTTTTCTTGAGCTTCTACAATCTATCGTTAACCTGTCATTAATTTTGGAACATCCTTGGCCATTATTACTTCAAATATTTTTCTTACTCTGTTCTTTCTCTTTTCTCCTTCTGGTATGCCAATTGATACATGCTACATATTTTGAAACTGTCTCACAGTTCTTGGATAGTCTGGGCTTTAAAATTTTTTTCTTTTTTTCTGTGAATTTCAGTTTGCAAAGTTTCTATTGACATATATTCAAACTTTCACATATTCCTTCCTTGGCCGTATGCAATCTACAGATGAGCCAATCACAGGCTCCTCCATTTCTTGTAGTGTTTTTGGTTTCTAACATTCCTTTTGATTCTTCTTAGAATTTCCCTCTGTCTGTTTATTCCTCATCTGTTCTTGTGTGCCATCTATTTTTTCCATCAGAGCCCTTAATATACTAATCAGTTATTTCTTTGGATTCTATGTGTGATACCTCCAAACTCTGTAATAATGTGAATGTAGATCTGATATCATTTTTGTCTGTTTAGACTATTTTTTCTCTTTGCCTTTTTAGCATGCCTTGCAATTTTTGCTTATGTCAGACATGCCATAGGGAAATAGGAACTGAAATAAATAAACTCAGTGGGAAGTTTTATGCTCATCTTGGCTAGGTGTTGGCTGTGTTTAATATTTACCGTAGCTGTGCTGCCAGAGGCCTAATTTCCTCTCAGTGTCCTGGTTTTTGTGTTTCTGCCTCAGGCCCTCTCTAACTCTCCTCCTTAAACAGAGCCTATGCCTGTAAACTTCTTCAGCTATGATCCCATCACTCATACTGCAGCCCTTGGGACGCGGTGGGAAGGTGTTAAGGGAGGTGAGAGGGACTAAATCTTTTAGTGGGCCTGTGGGTCCTGGGTTGTGACCTTCAGTGTTTCTAAGCTTTTTTCTTTTTTCTTTGAACTCTTAGATGAGACAGGAAGGCTACAGAGGGCTGCAGTTGGGTGAATTGCCTTCACCCACGTGGGACATGGTTTGGTACTCTTTTCCCCCTGCTGAGATGTTTCCTCACATTGAGCACACCTCAGGGAGGAGTTTCAAAGCTGGCCAAAATATAACCTTTCTCCCCACCCTCCCATGCCAGAAACATCAGAGCTTTCATGGTTCTTCACTGTGAAAACTTAGTAGGGTTCCTGGAACCACGAGCAAGGGGCCTCCCTTAAATGGTCCTCCAGAGTTTCTCACTTTCTGATGCTGGAACACATGTATCCTCAGTAGTTTGGCCAGTGTCTTTTACGTGTTTCTACCAAAGGTTTATGGCTCTAGTGGCTTGTTCAGGTAAGTTGATCTTAACTGTGATTCTCTGCATTCACCTCTGAAGATTTGGGGTAGTAGTTTGCCCTGCAACCTCACTTTGGCAGGATCAAGAAATGGCTGATTTCAGTTTGCTCCAGCTTTGCTTCTCCTAAGGAATCAGAAATAAAGACTCCAAGATCTTAAGTGTTGGAGCTGGAACCAAAAGTCGCTCCTCAAAGGATAATTCTTTATTTTCCTGTTCCCTTCTACATTTTTAAATGAGTTACTAAAGCCTGAGAGACACCCAAATGTGTCTGAGAGAGACAGACCATTGCTCTTTTAGGAAGAAATAGGCAGAACTAGGGCTTCAGGGAGACCAGATTCCATTTAAGCTCACAGACCATCTGGGTGTGCTGGTGGGTTCAAATAAAATCCCAAACAGTGATTCTGTAGTCCTTGATTCAGTATTTAGCATTTCAGACTGTAGAGAACACCGTCTCTGCACTTGATCATGAGTCATCTTGCCATGTCAGGCGCCACTTTACAAGCCTTCCTTCTTCGTGTTAGCAGATCAGAGAAGAGAGCTGAGTTCCAGCAGACACTGGAGTGTGAGCTCTGTTCCAGGATAGGGGCCTATCTGAGGAAGCACAGATGTGACTGTGGGCCTCAGAGTTCATGTTCCTCTTGGAGCAGAGGACTTCTGACTGAGAAACACTGGGTGTATCTCCTTGAATGGGTAATCCTCCTTCAAGGTTTTCAGCAGGAAAAACTGAAAGTATTTTATCACCTTAAAATTAATAAAAGGAAGAAATGCAAATTAGGAATTGCATGAGAGTCATATTATCTTTGGATAACAAATATCTGACTTTCCTAAACAGAGAAGTGAGGATCAATGAGTCCTGCAGCCCCTTCCTTCTTTTCTTTTTGTTCTCAGTGTCAGGGCAGACAAGAGGGAGAGAAGAAAAGGTGGAACACCAAGTGTGTGTTTCCCACCATCCCACCTGAGCTCTCCAAGGGTGACCTTTCCTGTCCTCTCCATAAGGTCCCAGGTCCACATTCTGAGGATGTCAGTCACTAGATACAGTCCTCTCAGAAAATACCAGAGCCTCAGAGGAGAGGTGGATCATGGGAAAGCAGTCAGAATCTGGAAACACTTTTCAGATTCCTGCTCTGCCCACATCTGGGCATGAAGCAGTGATGGACCTGGGCAATGGGCGGCTTCCACAAGTGGCCATATGAGATGGCCAGAGTCAGAATCCTGGTTCCCTGACCTTGTGAAAGTACTTCCTTCTGACTTCCTGGATGATCAGATTCTTCCTTGAAGTAACCAGTGACCTCCGTGTTCCTCACATGTTTTTTGAGCCTCACATAGATGAGCAGATATGAATGAAAGTCTCTTTGTGAATGATAAAGCAACACATATACGAGCTTTATTATTACTCTTATTAACCGTGTGATCTTGAATCCCACTCTTGGAGCTCTCCAAGTCCAATCTACCAAGTACCATACAGGACATTCTACTCGTCTCCTAAAATATCTCTTGCTTCTGTCTTCATCACTTTCCTGGTTTCCCCAGGTTGGAGAGTTTACAGAGGAAGCAGGAGGAGGCAAGGAAGGTGCTTTCTCTGCTGTAAAGGTGACTAAATACAATCCTTCTTCCTGTATCCCCGCTTCTTAGCAGGGTCTAAGAATTTCTAGGGCCTCAGTGAAACGTGAGATTGATAAGGGAGGAAAATCCTCAGATTTTGAAATCCAGATTGTGAAAGTCTTAGGGAGAAGGAAATAACATAGATTGTGAGCTCAAGGAAGTGGGGGGATGTGAAAGGACAGTATGCAATGGGTGCCCTAACTCTGTCAGACCTGCCAGGGCCCCATATATATTTGTTCCGGTCCTGGCTGCAGCTATGTATATCCTGTCTCCTTCAGTCCCCGGGGCCAGTATCACGATACCACCTGCTTTCACAATCAAGCAAGGTCCAGACCCTCCTGTGAGGTGTGTAATAACACAACCATGGAGGTCAATCGGCTGCTGTTCCTGGAGGACCTGAAGATGATACTACCTCTGTGTCCTCTCTGGCTTCCACAGCTTCTGGGACTGAGTCATCATTCACTCTGTCCTCCGCCTTCGTAAGTCCTCCAGTGTGAGACCTAACACCATCCCCTCCACCTGACCCTTCCCCACCGCACCCCCTCCGTCCTCTCAACCAACCCAATGATGCCCTTAGCTGACTTTCTTTTCACCTCACCACCGGTCACTCTATGCCACCAGAGCCTTTTCCTCCTTGGAGTTAACCCTCCAGCAGACCATTCCCACCCCAACCCCCACCTTCCCCTCTCCCACCACATGACACCCAGGCAACAGGGCTCATTCTCCAACCAGAGGCCACTCTGTCTCTGAATACGATCTTCTCTCTTGACCGGCATCTCTTCCCAAGATATTAACGCCTTACCAAATTTGTCCCAGATAATGAATCCCAATGACTCACTGGTTTGTCATCACACAAAATCAAGCCTGTCTGTCTCACCACCGACAGACCACCCTTGAACGGTGACTCAACGGAAATCGGTTTCCATCTTATTGAAGTCTGTTCCAGAGAACTCATCTCCAGATAGCCCTGGTGGGTTGTCCACTTATGTCCCACAGTCAGAGGCACGACCATTCAAGTCTGACAGTCACCTCAGGACTCTTCTTGTTGTCAGGTTCCTGCCAAGAACATGTTCCTCCCCGCATTATCACACTCTGATTTTCAACGAGGCTTAAGTTTCCTCCGTCTACCAGAGACTTTGTTCCCACAGAGGACTGCTACCAATCATGGAGGCTGTGCAGCTATTCTTTCCTTGGCCTTAACGGCCAGGCATTCTTGGCAAGACAAATAAAAAAGAGAATGGATTTCCAGATATTAGAGAAGAAAGAAAAGGAGGAAGGACTATTTTCAAAACAAATGTGCTCAGAAACCAACGGATGTCTTCAGGGCTCATTGCAGCCACTTGATCGGCATAAGACACTACAGCCCTCAAACTGGCTGGGACATCACAGGCAAACCAGAGCAGCTGAGCATTTGTCAACAGGCTACTGTATGTCAAGACTTTGGGAGAAAACTTGCAGCAGAAATATACCCAGCTCTTTTGGGGTCTTCCTCTCTGCACAGTGAGTCCCCAAGGCCACTCTCCCTGGTTTCTAGTAGTAGTGCCCCACCAGGTCCCATTTTGTCTTATTCCAATGGAATCTGTAATGCTTCTGCAGTCAAGATGTGGGATCAAGAATCTCCATCACTTCCCCATTCTCACCCTCCTCCCCTCCCCGATGTACATCTGCAACCCCTTCTCTCAGACCAACCCCCAATCCCAGCCCCCACCTTTCACTCAGGTCCAGCCCCATGCCCACCTTCAATCCCCACTCTCAACCGCCCATCTTCTTCTATCCCAGATTAGGGACCATGGAGTGTCTTTCCATAGATCCCAGATTGAGTCAGACTCTCATATCTCAACTGAAAATCAACACCTGAAATGGCACATGTTGCAGAAGCAACAAGAAAGTCTGTGGGTTTAGGTCCCCATTCAAAAATCTCAAGAAGCCACTTGTCCTCAAGCTCTCACCCCTCCTTTGGTCAGCCAGTCCTCCCATGCCTATGTACCAGTCTCTGTCCTTCCTGGCCATTTTCATATCACCAGTGAACCCCAGGATAAAATGGAGCTCCACATTCCAAGGAGGCTATTCTCTACACTGCTGCCTCTATGCCAGTAGGAATCTAGAGTCTCTGTGTAAATGCACAGGAAACATCTCAGCAAAGCAGACATGCTCACTCACAGCTCCGTCAGCTTCAGGGCCAGAGTAGCAAGGATCGAGCAGAGACTGAATTGAGTTTCCCAGGAAGCTTCCATGAGACGCATCTCAACAAAGTTTCAACTAAGGCAGGACATGAAGAGGAATCTTGGATATATCCTAGAGAAGAGCCCAGAAGATAGTCCTCCAAGGGTCTCAGAATGCTACCTACTAAAGAGTCTGAGGGCTGCCTCAGAGACAGAAAGTAGCTGTGTGTGTCACTCAAGAAATTACTCAGGGAATGAACTCTTAAATGTCTCAAGGAAGGACACAGACCAGAATGAAATGAAAACCATTCTTAGATTACATCTAAGCCAGAAGTTTTTAAAAGATCACCAAGTGGAGGAGCCCCCTGGGGTGTGTCATTCATGGCTGGCTGAGTGGACAACCCATCCCCTCCTTCGGAGTTCCCAGAACAATATGGAAAACAGAAATTTGAAAAACATAACAGTAGGTGGGTCCACCGGATGACCACTCCAGAGCTTTTCTGGATCCCAACACTCCGACAGGTGCTAGAAGCCCATATTATAAGGTTTCGTGTGAGTCAGAGGTGGGCCTACCTCAAAGTTCTTGAATCCAAAATCCCCTATAAGTTGAGAGAAGCCAAAACATGGCCTCTTCCCCAATTTGACTTTCTCTCTCCTCAGCCACCTATATTTCTGGGGTGGATTCCAAAGCTGGAGGTTTCCAAGCCCCCTGAGGGAAGCTCTAAAAGTTTTCAGGGAAATAAGTTGCAAACAACGAATTCAGTCCCCATCCTGGATCTTCCACTCCCTGCTACCTCATCTGTGGGCAACGAAGGACAGGGTCCCTAAAACCATCCCACTCTGATATCGACCGGGAGATGCCAAGGACATCCAGAATCGAGCATGGCAGACAGATCAGAGATCCTCACACACAGCTTTATAGACAAAGTGAGTCACAGTAAGGACTGCACTAGACAATAACAGATGCAGCTGAGAGGTGCCCACAAGGCAAGCTGGGGCTGGACATGTGCCAAGGGATGAGAATGTGAGTTCCAGTGATAGAGAGGACATGATTCAGGGCCAAAAGATAGTGGAGAAGAATTAAACATTTTTCCACGTCCACCATGAACTTCAGGGAGATATTCAAGGCTGAGGAGCTGTGCGTCTACATCACAATCTTGTGACATCTTGACAACCAACAGTTGGGGAAGCTCCCAAATGGTAAATATCAATGTGAGCAAAGTAGAAACTACCCTGACCAGTGAACGTCCCTCATCAAAAATACCAGTTCCCCAAGATTCCAAACCATCAGACATTAAAACAGCTCCCTACCGAGTTGAAGTTTCACCCAAAGAGCAAGGAACATAGCCAGCCTAAAGGCTCTCCTGCTGACATATCCCTACTTCAGATAGCTTGCCTCTTCACTCCTCACTGACTCAGTCCCAGAGCGTCTCCAGTGGGGACATGGGAGCTTCCCAGGTGCTGCAAGTCCACTTGGAGGACATTGGAGATTAGCGCGGAACCCTGGGCCTCTAAGCATGTCTCATGGAAATGCCAGGATAGGAATTTCCCACCAGCTGCAAAGAGAGTGGGACCTCTGGACTCCAGAGCAGGAGAATGTGGAAGTGAGGATTCAGGAGTTGGGACGTCTAAAGCCAGAAAGAAGAGCCACTCTATTGAGGACAGAGAATTACAGGGCACTTCCCCGTATCTGTCACAGAATGAACAGTTTCCTCTCCTGAAAGTTACTTCAGAAAAATAATGAGGCAGTTTTTTCAGTGATTAATTCCAAGGAAAAAATCACAGGGCAGGAAAGTCCCCAGCAAAAAGCCAAGTTCACGTCAACCTTGCACCGCCTGAGACCCAGGCTCAAAGTGAAGCTCTCGTGAGCTGTGGGCCTCCTGAAGCTCATGAGCTCATGGGAGCCATCGGGAAGATCCTAGAGGAGAAACTGGCATGTAGATACGAACCTGAGGCTGCAGAGTTAAGTCAGCAGAAGGGGAACTGCAGGCCCAGGTAGCTCTGACAGGCACCCTTCCACCACAAGCCTGACCCACAGCCAGGGGAATGGGCAAGGACCACATCCTGCAGCCAAGATGCTGTCCCTCCTGACAAGAGTTTTCGTACAAGGTTAGACAGAAAAGAGACAGGATCAGACAGCCCTGAAAGCAGTGGCCTTCAAGGACCAGCATTTATGCCAGAGTCAACCCCCCTTCCTCACCCTACAGGGAGTCTGTGCCCCATCCAAGACCCACCTGCATGCATGATGTATGCCACGTCCCTCCAGCCACCCTCACTCTAATGAAAAGCACTGTGTTCAGAGATCTGACTTTCTCTATTCAAACAGGAAATGCTTCTCCAACACTTCCAGGGAGGAAAAATGTCCCCAAAGAAATCATTCAGTCCTTGTTGAGAAAGCATTAGAAGTGCCACGAGAACACATCCTCTGATGAGGAACCATGGTTAACACAACCAAGGATACTGATCGTCCTCAATAAATGTTTCTGCTAGGAGAGTAGTGTTCTCTGTGTGGTGCTTTGGGGAGGATTTGGGGTTCCCAGCGCTTATGCTCAGGGAAAGGAAGGAGGGAAGTCAGCTCTGACTGATTTCCTTTCGGTTTCTGCATGACCAGTCCCTTGTAGGGGGCCTGACAGTGGCTTTCAGTTTTTATCTTGGGTCCTGTATTTGACCTTATTCAGATGTCCTGTACTTAAAACACTTTACTTTTTTCATAAAAGTACAAAAATTTACCTAAAAACTCGGGCCTTTTCAAAATGAGAAAACCCTTCAAGTCCAGAACTTGGCTCAATCTCACCTTTCCATCTGCTCCCTCACTATCCTGAACTATACACAGCTGCAGGGTGGGATGCGTTCCTCTGGAAGGATACAGCCAGAATTTCCCCTTGTTGCCTCAGAAAGTTTTGGAATTGGAAGTGTGGGGTGTTTAGGGCCCTGAGGTGAGTGGCAGGGGAAATGTTGTTCTTGGATCTCTTGGTGAGGAACAATGTCACTCTGCTCCTAAGAGCTCTCTTTCTCTCCTCAGAGGTCTGGGTGGTGGCCACGTCCCCACGCCTCAGCTGACTGCAGAACGGAATGGGGAGCAGTTCACTCCTTCCTTCCTCTACCCTTCCTGGAGCAGAAGGGAGGAGAGAACCTTCGAGGCTCTGAAAGGACCAGAGATAAGGAATCTTTTTCCTGAAAACGGTAGCTTACCTTCATTTAGAAAAAGGTTATTCCAGGCCCTTACAGGTGAGCAGCTCAGTGCAGGTGTACATGGATGGGTTTTACATTGTGGACACTGAGGCCAGGGCAGGGTCCAGGAACTGTGAGTCCTGCTGAAGAATCTGTTATATGGGGTGTTAATCTGTCTGGAAGGCACATTCTGAGCTCAACAATGAGGTCTCCTGCATGTGAGGACACCTCAAGGAATGGGAGGAGCCGCTCCCGAGGGAAACTTCCTCAAGAGAGGCCCAGCTTGGTAGGATTATTGCAAGACCAAGAGATCACCTGGCTATCATTTGTAGGAATGGTCGTCGGGCAGCCACCCAGAATTTGGGCAAAAGGAGAAAACAAGTAGGGAAAAAAGGAATGGTGGAGTGAGCGGGAAAAGGAAGGAAAAAATGAGGAGGGGAAGAATGACCTTATCATCACTCCTCATGATCCCTGAGGGTCACTTCGAGCTCACAATGTCCCTTCCAGACAGATTAACACCCCACATCCTGACATCCATTCCACCCAGCACTACCTTACCTAGGCCTCACCTCCTCTGAGACTAATCAGCTGGGGGAGCACAATGATACCACTGCAGCTAAGAGGACTGGGGATAGTCTTCGAGATTGAAGCAAGACAGTATCTCCAGGAATGTTGTCAAGGAGGTTGTCCTCTCATTTGGTGTGCCTGCCTTCCCAGCCATGCTACATCTTACACCAAGGTTGTGTAATTTAGGGGTGTGTTAGTTACTATATAACAAATACCCCAAAAGTTAGTGACTTAAAAAACCAAATATTATTAATTCATAGTTTCTGTTAGTGAGGAATCTAGGCAAGGCCTACCTGGGTCTCTGCTCCAAGGTCTCCTCACAAGGCTGCAATTAAGGTGTCAGCTGGGGCTGGGGTCTCAGCTGAAGGCTTGACTGGGGAAATACACACTTCTTCGCTCACTTATAGCTGCTGGCTGGATGCAGTTCCTCAAGGCTCTGTTGACTGAGAGCCTCAATTCCTGATACTGTTGGCTGGAGTTGGCCTGAGGTGAAATCTCATAGTTCCTTGTCATGTAGGCCTCTCCAACATGGCAGCTTGCTTCATCAAAGCCAGGAGAGTATCTGCTAGCAGGACAGAAGTCACAATCTTGTAAACTAATGAGGGAAAATGATATCCCATCACCTTCCTTATCCTATTAGTCAGAAGCAAATCATGAGGTCCAGCTTACACTCAAGGGGGAGCAGTTTATACAAGGGTATGACTAGCAAAAGAAGGGGATCTTTGGAACCTTCTCTAGAACTCTTCCTAACACAAGGGTTTCCTTCTTGGACATCCCAATTGAGTTCACTGAAGCAAAGTGACCAAAGGGACCAAGTGGATCCTTGTGTCATCCATATCCACGTCATCAAAGTTAAAGCTGTTTAATGGCTAAGCGGAGTAACGTCTGGTAAGAAAACATCAAAGAGATTGTAGCGATCCAAAGAAGGAGGGAAAGGTGGCATGGAGTGTAAAGTCGTGGGGTCATCATGAACGGTAAAGTGAAAGGAGCCCTTAGAACCACCTGCCCTCTGCCACCAGCCAGTATTCAGACTTAGAGGGGAGGAAAATTAGGGTGCAAGACGGCTCATCCTCACTCCGCCACCGTATTCCACTCTGCCTCCCCCATCTCCCGACTACAGTCTGTGCCAGCTAAACTCAGTTCCCATAGAGATAGCCAGGGTTTATAGAGTGAAGCAACCCACAGCTTGCAAGGTTTAACTTCTGCTCATTGATATATTTAATATAAGACATCCATCATCCTCAAAATTCTGTTTCTCACAGCTTGAACATCCAGAGGATGAATCACACAATCTATGGCAAAGCCAGTACTAGGAATTCAGCATGTAGCTCCCATTCTGGGATGTTTTCCATGAACCCATTGCCGAAGAGCTTCTAACCAAAGGAGAGGTGGTGGCTCAAAAGGGCTGACTTACTGGCTGGGGTCACAAAACAAGTCATACCTGGTGCCCAGATATTTGAGCTCATTCAGAGAAACACTGGATGAGGCAACGAGACAGAATTTGCACACTCAGCACATCTAGGCAGTGAACTGTCCAAATGAGGTGACAGTACCACCCAGGAGTGATCCCACACTCTTATTCTGCTTCTAGTACTTGTTTTCCTTTTTCCCAGACCCCAGTTCCTATGAGCAGGACTCTTACCAAAAGAAGGAAAACTATTAGCTGAACAGTGACTGGAGAGATGAGGATGAATTTCTCTACAAACAGATTTCATGGGCTTGCTGCTTATACCCAGAGACTGGGTGCTGTGCAGCTTGGGGATGTGGGGTGGGGGTGGTGGTGGGGTCTCATTTACACGATATTCTGTATTCTGAAGAATTTTCAGTGACATAGAATGTGATGTGAATAAGTACTCTGAATTTTATACCCCTCAAGCCCACACTCCAAACCTAATGTCAGGGCCAATAAAATGCATGACTTGACTGGTACCTGATGTGGCTTGGGTATGGGAACCTCAGATCCCAGCTTCAGGTACTGTGAATTTTTGGTACCAGGTGCTGCCTAAGGGAATCAGCTTTCTTGAGGCAGCCTTCACATGGATTAACACTCAGAACTGTGCCTCTTCGAATCTGCAGCCACAATGAAGGGGGCCAAGGCTATGAGAAGGGGCTCTCTCTCTCTCTCTTTTTTTTAAAGATTTGCACCTGAGCTGTCAACGGCTGCCAATCTTCTTTCTTCTTTTTTTCTCTTTTTCTCCCCAAATCCCCTCAGTACATGGGGTTGTATATTTCAGTTGTGGGTCCCTCTAGTTGTGGCATATGGGACGCCGCCTTCAATGTGGCCTGATGAGCAGTGCCATGTCCACAATTCCAGGATCCAACCAGTGAAACCTTGGCTACAATGCGGAGCATGCGAACTCAACCACGGGCCATGGGGCTGGCCCCGGGGCTCCTGAGGCCTTTCCTCTGGAACTCATTGGTCCTGGATCAGAGCCTACTCAGGCTATTTTCCGGGGTCACAAGGACACGTTTGGTCTTCCTTAGGAGGCCAAGTGGAAGCTCAGAGATTTGTGGAGGCTGCCTCCCTATCTCTCCCAGGAGACTCGGGGTCTGTTCCTTCCTTCTATGGGGGCCAGGAGGTAGAGAAGGAACTGACTATTATGCAAGTTTAGCAATGCTTCACTGTGGAGGGTTGGGCTGACAAGAGTAGGTACTTTTCCTTGCAGGGATTCTTGCCCAGCTTGAGGCAACCTTCATTTGAAGCAGGATAATGCTGTTTCTACCCTCCACCTGAGGGGGACTCCAGAAGGAATAAAAGCTTACCTTTCCTCATTTGTCTTACAGGAAGTTCTGGGCTTCTGGGTTCAGGAGTTATTAATGGCTTTCATGTTTCCTGAACCCAAGGAGAAGTTGTGAGACACCTGTCGTACAGTCCTGTCCAGACCCTCATGTGGAGGAGATTTTAGTTGGCTGCTCCAAGGAGAGAGTGAGATAGGGGGCGACACAAGTGCTGGGGTGAGAGAAGGAGAGTTGGGGTTTCCAAAAGGCAGGCAGGTGTGAGCCCCAAGACCCTGAGAATCAGGATGTAGACACGAGTCCCTTAGGTGGGACGGGTTCTGTGTGGAAGTCCTCTAGGGAGACAGTACAATGTTTTAAGGGATGAAGTGATGATGCTGAGATGACTAATCATCAAGCCTCATCATCTTGAGAGCTGTCGCAAGACACGGCATTGCTCACACTTAGCACAGAGGCTGTGCAGCCACTGGCCTTTCAATGGGCCTGAAGGGCTTGGGCAATGAAAATCCCAGGGCAACTGAGATGGACTCAAGATCACAGGCTCTTACCTACATATTTATGGTGAATACTTAACTAAATAGGCAAAAAGCTCCCATTAATGACTACTATTGTATATCTTCCTACCCTTAAATGGGGTCTTTTGAGCCAGATTTAATTTAATTGGGAAAATTATGGTACTGCTTATTGTACTTCAATGTTGTGAAAAACAAATTTAGAAGCTTTTATGTATATTATCCCATTTAAACTACAAATGTTTTCTAGCAGGTTTCTTTACCCTTTTATAGAAGAGCACGACCTTGAAGGGCATATAGTCGGTAATATATTCAGAGTGCTAGCACAGAAGAGGGAGCCAGGATGGAGAGCCCTCACGCTGTGAGGGATTCTTTGGATGTAAATGATGGCAAGTACACCAACTGATCTTAAAAACAGGATCTGTTGACTCAGGCACCGAAAAAGGTCTGGGAGTAAGGCTGCCTCTCAGGCAGGAGGATTCATATTGGGTCTGTAGCTGATCTCATCAAGTTTCAGTTTCTATCCATTTCTGCTCTAGATTCTGACTTCATACTTTGTAAGTCTGTCTGGCAAGCTCTGTAGCTACATCTTCCAAACTAAAAGCACAGCCAAAAATGGGTTGTTTCTCCCACTAGTCCCTTTAAAAGTCCCACTGTGCCTTATTGTCTCCAGTTGGGTCACATGCCCATCCCTGACCAAACGCGTGTTGCCAAAAGCATGGACCAATCTTTTTGGCTAAGCCTGACTTCAATGCCCTCCTTTAAAGTAAGAGCGTTAGTGATAAACAACTCCACTTGACATGGACTGAAACTGACAATGGGGTTAGATCCCCAGAGGGCAAAAGAAGGACTATTTTTAGAAGGTGAGTGAATGCTGAGTGTGTCAAAATAAAAACAAAAACAAAACGGATGTCTACTTCAGCCCTCTCTCTCACCACCCCATTTCTGCCTTCTTGTCCAGAGTCATGCCATGGACTGAAGGTTAGAGCTAGAGGAAATGCCACCTTGTGGAGTGACAGGAAAGGAACTGCAAAGGAAGGAATCAATCAGAGGCCCCAACATCCATCCGGATAGACCATCCAATGATCTGATCTCTCACTGTCTGCTCCTTCTCATCTTATCCTTTACCTTCATTCCCAGTTCAGTTATGGCCATATCCAGAAACTTATCACCAGCAACACTTGTGTGTTCTGGAGTCACAGTCTGACATTCCACCCTTTTATCCTCTCAGCTTATGCCCTCAGCATGTTAATTCCTCAACCTATTCAGGAACTACAAGCCACTCTCATTTCATGCTCACCTGACAACCTTTTGTCTTCATTTCCTCCCTCTCCAAGGAAAACTTCATGGGGCATCACTTAATCCTAAACCTAAATATACTGCCTGCCTTGAACAGCTCTTACCCCCTTCTTTCATTCGTCCTGTCTAGCAAACTCCAACTCTGCCTTTTTTAGAACTGCCTTCAAATATGGGCCTGCTTCGTCTTGGGATAAAATCACACAAGTGTGTTTGTGCCCCATAAACTTGGTTCTACATTTGTTGCTCAGCCCTACCAATTGCCTCAAATCCAGTCATTCCTCCTGTGTTACCATGTGCCAGATGCTCTTCCAAGCACTTGGGACACCCAGTGGAGGCAACAAAATGAGGCCCTGTCTCGGGGGAGCTTCTGTGATTGTTTTCTCAGTCAACTCGCTTGCCTAAGTTCTCAAAACAATTCCACTTTCCTACACCTTGTCCACACTCCCCGCTCATTGATCATATGTGCCACCACCAGAGGGAAACAGAGAAGTCATCAGATGGGAATCCCTTTCTTCATAAAAACTCTAAAACAAAAACAAAACCAAACCAAAATGAGATCCTCCATCTCTTCTTTCCTCCTTCCTTCCCACCATACTGAAAGGTTTCCCCAATGCTTTCCTCTCTATCCTCCAACCTGGGATCTGGCCGCCCTTTCCAAGTCACAACACTTTCACATGTGTGGACTATCTGCCTTAATTATCTACTTTTCCAGAGGACCAAGACTACATTTACCTCATCACAGCTGGAAACACCAAGCAGAGCTCAGAATCCTCTGGAGGAATACATTGGCAATAGGAGGGATCGATGGGGGAGGTCCCTGCCCAGCATGCTCTGGGGCGGGGCCACGTCTGGGGGCAGGGCCTGAGAGACTCAGAGCCCTTGGCTTCTTGAGGGCGACGGCACAGCAACATGGCCAGACATCTCACCTCAGGCTTCGGAAGATATGAGTTGAGATTTAATTCAAAGACAGGTTCTGAGGAAGGTTTCTGGATGCCTGAGTGACCTTCCCCACTGCCCAGCCTGAAGGATCCTTTCCTCCATCTGCCATTTCCATGGTGGGCAGGCCCTCACAGCCCCTGGGCCCCCAACCTCTCACTCCAGGCCCAGCCTTAGAAGAACAGAGGCCTGGGGCAGGGCTGTGCCTGCCCAACACCACCCCCTTTGACGATGGCACTCTTAGGAACTCCACCAAGGTGAGAATAGTAATAAAATAGGCAACAATATTGACAACTGTTAAGGCTTCACCTTACACTGGCTGCCTGGCCTTGCACAAGTAGCCTGAGTCTCAGATCTCATCTATTATGCGCAGATACTGATGTGTACTGATAGGGTTAACTGGAACTGGAATGAATGAGTAAAGAGTTTCAAACAGTGTTTTTTACCTTTGACACTAGAAGTTTAATATGTGCTACCCATTATTATCACTCATTTAAAATGCTAGGCCTCCTCTTTATTATTTTAGAAGTATCAATTTACCACTCATTCATTCTTCCTTCCTTCAGAATGAATTTATTTAGTACTCAACATGTGCCAGACACTATGCCAGGCTCTGGAATACAATGGTAAGCAAAAAGGTAGAGTCCCTGCTCTCATGGATCTTACAGTCTAGAGGGGAGATCAGGCAGAAATTAATTATACAAGATTGTGTAAATGTCCTATGTTACATTCTATGAAGGGTTCATGAGCTGGTTGTCGGTGCCAAGGGAGTTTAAAAAACATGGGGATTTGGCCTAACCAAGGAGAAGAGGGTCTCTCCCCACCCACCCCTCAGGAGCTGATAAGGCTTAAGAGGTAAAAGGTGAGTAGGAGACAACTTGGCAAAGCAGGAGGGAGAAGTGTTCCAGGCAGAGAAATCTGGTGATGAGAGCAGAGAGAGTGAGGAGGGAGGAATGTGATGCAACAAGAAGAGGGAAAAGCGTGGGAGGCACAGATTAAGCAGAGTTCTCTGGGCCAACTGAATCTAGTTAAGTCTTGAGCAAATGGGGAGCCAGGGAAATTTTTAAGTTAGATTTATTTATATGTAGGGTATTCAGATTTTAGTTGTATTATTTGAGTTTCCAAAAGATTACTGTGAATTAATACTGTGAATTAATGAATTACAGTGATTTAATGTGAAGAATGCTTTGGATGGGGTAAACAGGATGTGAGAGACCAGTGAGAAGGCCACTCTGCAATCTACGAAAGAAATGATGTCAGCATGGACCACAATGGTGGTGACCAAAGTGGAGTAACGTGGACGGATGTGAGTGGCATGATCAAGAATTTAATACATGGAAACATTTTGCTCTGCCCAGTGCCCAAGAGGTACAGGTTGGTGCAAGATGTGGGGTCTTTATAGAGTTGGACAAGTCAGCAGACACGAAACATTTGAAAAGGCTGCTTGAACTGCTGACTAGCCAAAAATCAAAGAGGAAGTTGACCTTCAACCCCTTTGTTTCATTCCAGCTGCAGAAGTCATTTTCAGTTACTCTCTGACTCCAAGTAAACACCACTCCCTGTCACCTTATCCCTTTGAGGGTTGGTTCACTTCTACATTTTCACTGGGACATGATTCTCACTGACAATAGAAAGTTCGGCACCCAGACCTGCAGATGTGAAGACACTTGCTCCTCTCTCGAACTATTAGTACTGCTGGGAACAGTCTCAGTGCCAAACTGTCCTGGTCCTGAAATGACCCCGTTATTTGGGGAAGTAGTGTAAAGGAAATTACATGTTTTAAACCCCGGAGCGGCACTCTCTTTGACATCGAAAGGTGTAAATGATAAAATACTTACTAGACTTAAAGACCAGGGGAGTAAACGGGGGCTGGACGCTGCCCAGACTCTGTGTGTCAGCAAACATATCTGAGCTCAGCGAAGGACCAAGTGTTTTCCTCAGTGGAATAATTAGACAACAGAGGTGGGCAATTTAGGAAAGATAACTTCTTCTGTCCCTGCTTTAGTCTCTATTACAAACAAAACCCAATCCTTAGCAAGATTTAAGAGCATGGGACAAAGACTGCTAGATGTTGAACTGCGGGGAGTGGGCCCACGTTTTATTTATCTTTGTTTCCCAAGCACATCCGCAGTGCTTGCCACGAGGCAGATACTCAGTGAATGCTGGGTGGAACAAGGATTCCTCTGTGTTTTCATGGGGTATTTATATGGTATGGGAATTCAGTCATTTTTTGCCCCACTAGGTAGAGATGGGATGCTGGTTCTCCATGTTTACTTTGAACACCATTTAGCTACAGGGATGTTCTAAAATGAAATAATAAGGAAACCAGCTTTAATACGATTTTATATATACAGACAGATACACTTTCTGGACCACGTGCAGATATGAATGCTCTCCTGGAAGATGCTTTTGTAACCTAAATTGCACTAGAATGACGTTAGAGATGGGGAAGAAAGGGAAGTAAGGTAAAACTCACAGCTTAATTTCTAGACAGGATTGCTGCTTTAAAAATGAATTTCAGGTGCTTCTTGGCATACTTGGCCCAAGCACTGGAGATTTAACAGTGATTTGTGATTTGGTGTGACCTAGAACATGGCCCAATGGTCCTCTATCCTTTGAAGCAGTCAGTCTGTTCTCTTGATTGCTGTTCTGGACTTTCTCAAATTCATCACTCCCCATCAGGGCTCCCATTCCTTCTGCCTGTCCTAGTGGAACTGTCCCTTGACCTTCATTCTCCCACTACTCTAGTCTCGACTTCTCCTTGTTGCTAGATTACTCTATTATTACTGAATTGTGGTTCCCAGACCAGCAGCATTAGCATGGCCTGGGAACTTATTAGAAATGCAGATTCTTGGGCCTCTCACTCTGGACCTACTCAAGAAGAAACTTTGATGTGGGGCCCAGCAATCTCCAAGGTGAGAACCACTGTTGTACGTAAAGCTCAGTTCTGAGCATATCACCCCTTTGCCCAATACCCTTTATTGCTTTCCCCAAGCCGACAACCACATGAGTGTGTGTGTGTGTGTCTGTGCGTGCCCTTCTATCCAAGGCCTTCTGCAATCAAGCACCAGCTCATGTGTCCCCACGCAGGGAGGTGTGTTCCACAGTTATCCTAATGGGTTACCTGCTCTTCCCTCTGCTCTCCTGCCGCCTCTCTCTGTTAATGTTGGGTCCTCTTGCTAGAAATACCCACCTCCTCCCTCTCCTTTGGAGAAACCTTGCTCATTCTTTAAGGCTCCACTAAAACTTAATATTTATCTAAGGAATCCATACCTGTGCCTTTAAAACCAAATAGTACTGAAGGCTTTCTAAAGAACCACGATAGGTTCTCCCCCACCTCACAACCCCAATCCTTCCTATCCCCCCAGTTCCATTCCCCATGGAAACCACTTGAGCCATTTCTATCATAGTTGTTCTGGTGTTTACCTCTATTTATATAACTAATACGCAAATACTTGTATTTAAAAGTAATTTTAAAATATTAGACATTAACTTCTTGCCTGTGGTAGATAAAATTTGAGTAGGTAAAATTGCAGGTGGATGAAATTTGGTCGACACCCCATTCCCTCTTCACTCTTCTCAATCTGTCCTCACTTAAATCTTTATTCATGCAAAGTTCATCTTGGCATGGAAGGTGACCCCTTTCCTGGAACGTGTCTAGAGACTGCTCCTCCCTGCTCCCACAGAGCTGTGTATCTCTCTTAGTGCACTGTCCCCCCACCCTTTCACGTTTGTATGTATGTGTCTCCCATTCCCACCAGCTTGTAAGAGCCAGGAAAGTCTAATCCAGTCTTTACTTTCTCTGAATCCTCCCAGGGCAAAGCACAGGGCCTGGGATATAGTACACACTGAGCAAACGTGGCCAATTTAACTGCAAAGAAATATCTGCCTGACTTTGAAGCTTGCTGGTGTGACAGCAGTACTTGGAATGAGTCTTCCTGCTCCAATGTGGTTTTCCAACATTATTGTGGGGAATAGTAAAACTAGAGTCAGGAGACTTGAGCCACACCACCTCTTGGTGACTTCTTTTAAGACCTTGGGGAAGGCACTTAATGGTTTTGCTTCCGTTTTTTCACCTGAGCAGTGGCAACAATAATATCTATGGACAGAGTTGTAGGAGTGACCAAATACAACAGCACAGGTTATCAGGTATAAGGCATTACATTGATTCCTTATGTTTAAAACAAAAAGGTAAACCATTTTCTGGTAGCACATAGGGCTATAACGAGCATTAAAACCAACCTTTAAATAGAAAACTTTATTTTTAGATGATCCTAGGGGTCTTTTCTAAGATCAGCTCAAGATTTTTTTGGAGGAAACTGTATTCTCATTGTCCTGAAATTTGAAGCAAGAAAATTCAATCATTTAAGACCATTTGCCTATTCTGACTTGTTGATGAGAAATCACCACTACTGCCACCCTTTAGCTCCTGAAGGATTGTAAGCTTTGTCTTGATTTGATGGCCTAAAAAATAAAATCTACCAAAGGCACGTTTTCTAAGCCTTGTCTGGCTCTACCCATTAGAAAAGTGTGAGCTACTGTTCTATCAAAACTAATTATATTTTAAATCTACAACCAAGTTCATCACTAAGGTTAATGGGACTACATGCATACATAATTCTCTCTTACATTTATACAGTGCTTTTAACTTCTTCAAAGCACTTTTCACTGTACTGCATATATAAAACAGAGGCATTTTTTTAAATCCACAAATAAGGTAAAAATAAATCTTAAGATCAATAATTTCAACTTTGTACCCATGTCAAAAGCTATTAGAACTTGCAAAATTGTCTAATAGGACTTTCATTGTTCCTACTCTCCTCGACCCTCTCAACTAAGGCCAGAAAAGACCGAAAGATCTGGAGGAATCTCCAGAGGAGAGGAAGCCAGAGAGGGAAGGAAGCCAAGGACCTGGGCCATCCACAGCCTGGATCATTAGTCTAGCAGACTGGAGAGAATAACTGACTGTATGTGTGACTATGGCCAGAAAATCCAGAAAGAGATGAAAAGGCAAAGAAAATGACGTGTGAGTAAATACATTTACAGGGTCTGTCTCTGTCATTCTCTCACCAAGCATTATTGAGTGCCTACTGTAATGACAGGTGCTTTCAACAAAGAGGATGGACACAGCAATGAACAACCCAGGCAAGACTGCTATTTTCATAGTGATGACCTTCCTGAATGGTGCAGACAGACAACAAACACAAAGACACACAACTTCACATAAACAGATAACTTCAGGTGGCACTAAGCTCTGTGGAGTCCATAAACACAGGAATGTGATAGAGCCTTGGGGAGGGGATGTGCTGTTGGGGATAAGGTCACTCAGGGAAGGCCTCAGTGGGTATCTGAGCTGCACCTGGTGAGAAGAGCCCACCTGTGCAGGTCTGCAAACCAGATGATGGAATGAGTGAACTCTGCCAAATATGCTAGAGGGAGAGGGGTCCAGGCCAGTTTCAAGAGGTTCCAGGAAAGTCACTGTTCTGTGGTTATTCACTTTGTGTCCTTTTGGGGATATTACTAAAACTCTCCAGGACCCCGGATTTATTGCCTCTACAATGTGAGTTGCTAACACTGATCACCTGACAGGGGAGCGCTGAGAAATAATGGGTAAACAATTGTGAGGAGCTACATAAATGCTAAATAATGCTCACGGTAATAAGCTTTTATTAAAGTCAGCACCTGACAGGCAGCTCACACCGGATACCTTGGCAAATGTGTGAATTGACGTGGCTGCTCCCTGTGCACACCCAGCACCATCCTTTAAAACAGAAAAAAAAATAAATGAGCCTATGGTCATGATATTCGAAGTAGTTAGTGATCAAACAACTGTCTTAAGAGAAAGCTGGTGTGTGAAGTGTACAATGGGAGCAGGAAGATAACGGCACATCACAGCCCAGCTCACGCAGAGGACAACTCATGAATTGACTGGCTGCTGGTGCACACACCATCCACTCCAGGGTGGTATTCTAACCCCATCAGGACTAGGTGCTGCCACCAAAAGCCCCAGCAGACAGGAAGGGGAGTGAGAAGGAGCCAGAACAGAAGCATCTCTGGCAGCAGCCCTCTCTGGCCCTCTTGGCCTTGGAAAGCCACCCCTGGGGGAGGACTGAGCAGCCACCACCAAGGGCCCTACCTTGGAAGGGCACCAAGGAAGTGGTGGGGGGTGAGGGAGGAGGGATGAGTGCATGCATTTCTCCCTTATGAGAATGAAATATCCCAACGCCAGGAGTAGGACTTCTGTTGTCGTTATAACTGAGCCTCCCCACACAGAGATATGAGTCCACCCCTTAGAAGCAAATCTTCCCTTCCCCCAAAACCTCCCCCCAAAATATACACATCACAAAAAATGAATTCTTTTTGTGGGTCCTACCATCTCTTTGATATAAATACACAAGTGCCTAAACATTCTTTCCCATCTCCCATCCCACATCGGCAATCAGATTGTGACACACACACACACACACACACACACAAGCACATGCTCACACAAATACCACACACACCCACCCCTTTGTTAAGCCCTGCCTCAGCTATTATAAGGTACTCTGTGAGGTAGGTCACATAGCAGAAAAGTTTAAATTACTGTTGCTTCTACTCTGAAAAGCAGACAGGAAGAAAAGACAATAAAAAAGAAAACACTTATTTTAATGCTGGCATCTAAACACTCTTACCCACGTTAATTATGTCACTTTCCACTGTGGGATAGAGAATGATGATCTCTGAGGTGCTATGAACCCACAGTGCAGACTTCATGTTTTGAGGCTTGGACGGAACGACGGGGACGGAAAAGAACATGGCGAGATAATCTGTCTTTCAGAAATTATGGTTTGAAAACTGGGCTATAGCAAGACTAAGATCCTCAAAAAAATCTAATTGATTTTAACCAAATGGAGTAATTTTAAAATGTTAAATACACTGGGATATCATATTAAAAGTATTCTGGGAGAGCATGTCTGACGGACGTGGTGTGTGTGCTAAATTTTCTGCTGTTAAGGGAGGCATTCCTATCTGCCAGTGTCTCATGCTGCTCAGACCTGAATCATTCATTTAGGTAGACCATTTGTCCAAGTGCGTCATTTCCCAAAACAGCCAATGAAGGAATCCAGGGAGAACTGTCCTACGGAGATGTGGTCATCCTCAAGGCCAAATCAGTCTAGACTAAGATGGTTTTTATAAGACTGCCCAAAGGGCTTCTAGACTTTGTTTGGTGGGTGTTGTTAATGCCTTGGTAACAATGGACTGTTGATATTAAGGTGGGAGATGGAATGTCAGAAGGAAGGAAGGTACCCGTCACATCTTTGCTTTTAACTTAAGCTAACCCATAAAATCAGCATTATCAAACCCCAAGGAATGTCTCCAATTATTGTCTTGGACCCTTCATTTTGCTTTGCTTTGTTTTTTTTTTTTTCAACTCTCTATTTCTGTTTTTACCTGGCACTGACTTGTTTGACTCCTCTTCTCCTCTCAGCTTCTGGCTCTGTGCTCCCCCTTTAGACTGGATGAGTAATTTTGGTTTTCCTGCTTTTCACCTTTGGCACTCCTTCAAAAATGGGTTAGGTTTATCTTCTGGCTTTACTTGACTGCTTGAAGTTTGACCATATTTGAAGCCAGCTTTGATCCCAGGACCTTTCCTGGGTTTTGACCTGTCTCAGTGGCATCTGTGCTGGGCTTGACTCCTCCAGGTGAGGGCGTCGTGTAAGAGAGGATCACAAAGATCAAGCAAGGAAACAGGAAGAATACCTGGTTTCCATTAAAACTGTGCAGGGCACTGAGGCCTTGCTGGCCGTCCAGTCTCTGCCTCCTTCTTCCTCTGCTGCTTTCATTCCCTCCCGTCTCCCTGACTTCCAATTTTTATTAAGGCTTCTAAATTCCTTCTGACTATCAATCCTCTTCTAGCATCCCTGTGTAAGACTGAAATGGGAGGGGAGTGATATCCATTAGCCAAAATAAGCTCAAAGCTGGGAGAAACTGCTGAATCTCTGGTGTCTTTATAGCACTTACCAACCCCAATGAATTCATATTAGTTGGCAACGACTTGGCTTCCCAGGGAGTCGGGTGGGGCTGGTAGGTGAGTCAATAAATATCTGTCAGATGAATGGATGCACACAGGCCACACTAGTTGTGTAGTATGGCATCAGGTACTTTAAATAATACAAAGTATAAGACTCATCCTTGGCTGAAGAAGGATTATCTTCTCACGCCATTCACAAAGGACTGTTTGTATCACCAAGCGCTTAGACCGCCTGCTATTTCTTCTAGAAAACAAGAAGTTAGAGTAACTTTGTTTCAAGACATGTTTGTGTCATCTCTTAATGCACAACTGGCTTCATGTGGGCAAAAGGGAACGTGAGCAAAGCCCTGGTTAAAGCATAACAGACACCCTTGGGCTAATGAACTGTCGAAGGTATTAGTGTCAGCGGATTTTCTACATACTGCTTTGTAAAGAGCAACACGCATAAACCATAAACAAGGAGAATGAAGTGAGCACCCACAGACACACCACTCATGTCAAATCATACAATGTTGATATCACCCCAGAAGCCTCCACTCTCCTGTCTGATAATCTTTCACTTACTTTTCTTTATAATTTCATCACCTTTATAGACTCCCATAAAACATTTAGTTATATCCAGTTTGGGGATCAAAATATTTAAAACCAACAATTGCAGGTGCATTCAACATTGGACATGAAAAAGAAAACTGGTTTTTTAATAAGATACTTGAAGTGTACACTTTCCGTAGGTGATCAAGACATTTATTTTTCAGTCCATTTTTATGTTTATTAGATCGCCATTCACTTTTACCCTTAATACATCAAAGGTATTTTTTCCCAAAGCTGCCTTTTGTCTTACACTAATGCTTTCCCGGACTCAAGTGAATTTTGAAGGAGATTGAGCTCATCATGATGAAATGGATGTTGACATTCCATAGTCTGTATCATTGTAATTATTCCCAATTTTAGAGCTTTGCTTCAAAACTCTTTCCTTGCCCCCTAAAGTCTGTACTTTCAGAATAGCATCTACAGCTTAATTGAGGCTCTGACAATAAAACTACTCTCACCACAAAATCTTGTTAATCACGGTGTATGTTACTATCTTCAAATATCCTGTTTTTTAAAACTGCATTTATATGAGGTTCCCAAAGAGTTACAATATTAGCAATGAATGTTTTAACTGTTTCTGTAATTACTGTCTGTAATTACTACAACCGTTGATACAAACTTTTGGATTGGAGGCTGGCTGAATTATCTACCAAACCTAGTGAATGGTCCTTTAATCAACCGTATACTGAACAAATTCCAGAGTAAAAACTGAGATGGAATTTGTTGGGATTGTGTCCATCGAGAATCGAATCTGATGCTGTAGTGTTAACAAGTGGGACTTCAGGTCCAGAATAATTCTGTTAATCACACTTCTTCCAAATTAGTCAGTTAATATTGTGGGTCCTGACGAGACAGGATTTAGGAAGACAGAGAGCGGTGGGGGAATGCTCCTGGTGATAGGATCCTTAGAGCAAAGGACAGAAGACAAAAAAGGAGAAGGCTGTGGAAGCCTGTGAGAAGTGAGTTGACCATAGCCGCTATAATTATAAGCTTATAATGTCACCACACTGCTTTCTGTAATGTAATATTTTTGTTGTCTGTTATTTTCCTTGATTCAGGTTTTGTATTTTTCTATGATGTAGCAGATCTAGTCTCATTTTTCTGTGGCATTTTGGATACACTGAGTAGAGTGCTCAAGGAGTAAAGAGTTTCACATATGGGAGACTTGAGAAACAAGAGTGGCAAGAAAAGTTAGGTCAGATTATGAAAATTCTTAAAATGTTTATATTGGACTTAATCCTTCAGAAGTCATTTAGTGTTCTCTTTTCTTTTTTTTTTGTAATTGAGAGCACCAGGAGGAAAGGAGTGTTTTTGATGATCTATTTTATTTCTTTCTCTTTTTCTTGGAGGAAGATTGGCCCTGAGCTAACACCCGTGCCCATCTTCCTCCATTTCATCCGTGGCTCACCTGCTACAGCATGGCCTGATAAGCAGTGTATAGGTCTGTGCCAGAATGGGAACCTACAAACCCCAGGCCGCCAAAGAGGAGCACACAAACTTAACCCTCTACACCACTGGGCTGGCCCCATTTTTGGTGATTTCTAAGGGGTAAAAACTAGGCAGGGAGCTTAGGTAAGATGATATAGCAAAATTCAGGCATTAAGAAATAAGGTTAGACTAGGCTGGCGATGGCGGCCATGGATTGGAAAGGAAGGAAGGATGGATGCAGCATCATAAGGGAAAAAATTTGCTTCTTTCCCTTTGTCTTTTCAGCCATTTGGGCTTAACGGTGTTCAGTGCTCCTGATTTATTTCCCTTCCCATTTATATTTTCCTTCTTCCCTTTTGATAATCTACTTTTGCTTTCCCATTTTCCTCTTCTCTCCTTTGCTTGCGTGTTCTTATCACCTTCCTGATAGGACGATGACTGAATCAGGCAGGTAGACATCAAATGGGAGATCTGAGTAGAAACTAACTATAAGATTTACTAATTAGAGTATGTTATGTTTAAAAACATTTTTTTAACCTTCATCTGCAGTTAAAAGAAGAAAAGAAAGTGTGAGGAGGCAAAAGGAGTAGAGAGGAAAAGGGAGAGACTCATTTATCCATCCATTCAAGAAGTGCTGTGTTTCCAGAGAAAGAGAGGGTGCCAAAGAGATCTGAGTAAAACACCACACAATAATTTGTGTTATTGTAGCCAGGTCACCTATTTCCACTTCTAACTCAGTTGGGTAAAGTAGAGATGCCAGATGGGAGGCTAAAGACTAAGGTGACATGGGCAGTCTCCTCCCTCCCTTATTGCCTGCTGCTTCTCATATCAAAAGATGGAGTCTACATCCCTCCCCTAGCCTCAGTGACTGGCTCAACCAATAGGATGCTGTGGAGTTGACTTTCTGGGACTTCTGAGGCTAGGCTGTAAGAAGCCTGGTCTTTTGAATATTTCCTCTGGGATGCTTTCTTTTGGAACCCAGCCACCACTCTGAGAGATGCCCAAGTCACATGAAGAGGCCACATGCAGGCCCTCCAGTTGGCAGCCCCGAATAAGATAACAGCCAGCATCCTCAGCAAACACAGAAATGAACCATCTTGACATCCAGCACAATAGAGGCAAAGAGGATTTCAGCCCAAGATGACATCTGACTGTACTTCCTAGGAAACCCCAAGCAAGAACTGCCTCCAGCGAATCCCAGCCAATCCACAGAACAAGAGACAAGAATAAGTTACTGTTTCAAGCTACTCCACTTTGTTGTGGTTTGTTATACAGTAATAGATAATTCTTTCATCCTTACATGAGACACAAAGAATCTGAAAGTCTGAAGATTCATCATGCCACCCGGAATGCATGTATATGTTTTACGTATTTTTTTCTCCTTTTAAAGGTCACTTTCTTATTCATTAGCCTTGAAATTGGAATTTGAATTGGCCTTGATCAGAATCCTAAGAAATGCTGGAAGCAAACAGTTTAAGCACTATCATATTTTGAGTACCAGCTCAGGATAAAGTGGTATTGATGTGAGACAAGAATAATGGATGTGTAATTAGAAGATGGAGTTTAAGTCCTAGTTCTGTCATTTATTACTGTGTGGCCTACAACAAGTTATTTAACATTTTGCTTCCTAGTTTCCAATGCTATAATGTAATCGTAAGGTATTTAGTGATGCATGACAAAAACATTATGACATTCAGTGAATTTCCATTTCTTTTCCTTCCTATGAAAGTCCTGTACTCATAAGTGCAACCATATCAGAGCCTATCATACTGCTTCCTAAAACTAAATATTTTTATTATGTATCAAGTATTTCCCTTGATAACTATTTCATAAGCTTCCATAGTGTTGCCTTTACTAGGGGATCTGCCTCACTTTTCCTGTGGGATAGTTTACTTAATAGATTTTGGGGACTCATTCTGTTGCTGGATTCTTTCTACAAAGACTTGTGATAACCTTCTTGGTTTTCAAGGACATGACCTGTTTCTCGAGTGTGGTTCCCTACTGTAGCATAAATGTTAACAAGTTAAATGCATATCACATAAGAATTTTAATTGTTCATCATATATCTATGTATTGAAATATAGAGTCGAATTGATATAATTGGTAACATTACCCATTTGCTTTGATTTGGAGATGGCAAGTGATTGAAAAAATTTTTAATTCAGAATTGAATTACCTTGCTTATTTGAATTTATCATTTTTGCATAATTAGGATGAACTAATTTAATTTGCAGCGTCCTTAAATGACTTAACTGATGTCAGCTGAGGTTCTCAAGGCCACAGGATTATGGAGTCATGCTGAACATCACTCTGTCTCTAGGGTTGGAAGTACAAGTGCACCTTGTGAAGCCTGGAGACAGCAGTTACAAGTTTGATTTTTTCTCCTATTAAAGTTTTTTTTTCTGTTTTGTAAATTTCACCTCACTCTAGGCTGCTTCATGTTTCCCAGAAGGACCACATATTGCATTTGGAGGTGGTCCTCCTTTCCAACTTTGTTCTGATTTTATGTCATTTTTACTTGGTGTTGAGCTCACATCTCAGTTCTGCAAAGGAAAGCTGGTTATTTATCTGGTAACTTATGGATGGAATCCCCAAGACAGTGCTCTTTATAGAGACTGAGGGTCCTTTAGCAAATATTGCTTTTTGATGATGCATTTAATGCCTTTTAAAAATCTGGATACCAGACTACTGGCTAGGGTACTTGGAAGCAATAATTTTAAATAGTGTTTTTCAAACTGCAGGTCCTGACCCATTAGTGGATTATGAAATAATTCTAGAGGGTGTGACAAGCACTTAAAAAAAAAAAAAAACAATGAAACAAAATGGAATAGATAATATTAGGAGTAAGAATGGAAAAGGCAGAACAGTTTCATAAAATTTTTATATTCTTTTGGTGTGTGTGCGTATATACTGATTTACGATAAAAAGTAATTTATAGATTTATTTTGTGAGTTGCCATCAAAAAAAGAATTTGAAAGTCACTGCCATGGATTTAAAGTTATCTGAAACAGTTTTGTAATATAGCATTTTGAAATGAAGCCCCAACAATATATGTAAGAAATAAAAGTGTAGATAGGTTTTAGCTGGGTAAATTTGGGACTGTCAAGTTAGTTTTTCCTGAGAAGTCTAGCCCTGGGATGACTGGGTATTTTCCAAAGGGCCAGGAACCAGTTATCCCAATAAATGGTAGCGGCCTAAATGCCTCTCTCCTGGGAGGCTCTGGAGGCAACGTTCCTCATCTCACTTGTAATGCTGCTGTTGCCCTGCTGCAGTGGCTGTTGGAAATACTGCGTCTTCCCTAACCAGATCAGAAGGGACCCAGTTTTCCCAAAGTCTTGGTCTGCCAGAAAGATGGCATTGCACTTCTCCCCGATTTGTGGGACCTGCACCCAGCTTGGAGGCTGGAAAACTCCAGCCCTTAACTCCCTCTTGCTAGGGAACCACGTTTTCCTTCCCACTGGGTCCTTGGAAGATGGGAAGCGGCAGTAAGGTGACTTGTGTTTTATCCACAAATTCATGTGAGTCTGTGTTTTTGTGTGAAGGCTGACTCATGGAGGAAAGTTCTCTGCCTAGAATTATAAAATTAATGCTAATCAGAGTAATGCAGCATCCCACTTCCAATCTGCTAATGAGCTTTGGGGAGAGATGGCACATCTTCCTGCAGCTGATGGATGCCCCTTTTAGAGGATCTACGACATCCTCCCCAGGTCTTCACTCAGCTGGAAGCACACACTTCAGAACAAAAGAATCCTCAGGGCAGGATGGGACCCTTGCTTTTCTGGTTCTTGTCCCTTGAATTTTCCAAACTTCTCCTCACTTTTCAGTCTACTCTTCTGCCACTAAAATGGCTGCCTATTAAACTCATCAGTGGAATCTGCCATACTGTGTCACTTAAACTTTTTCCATCTGCTTATGGTTTTTACTTGTTTTTCATAGAAAGCCCTGACCTAAATCTCTACTCTTTCTTTATAATGCTTTCCTTTTGACCTTACTACTGCTGAAAGTCAACCAAACTCATACATCACTGTCCTCTCCCAATCTCCATTAACATTATCCTGTTATCCAGGTTTTTAACATACACTCAAGAGATTGTCAACAAAAATGGACTAAACCTTTGCATGGAACTTCTCTACCTCCACATGGGCCATTTTCAAGAATAGGAGCTTTCAGATGAATTAACAATGTAGATAAATTTGTTACCAACACTAGAATCTCATTCTAAAAAATATTTTCTACAGCTCAAAACATGGCATAAGGCAGATTCCTATTTAAGAGAAAGGGCCTTCTTTTAAGTTGTCTTGAAGATTCTGAGACTGTCCTGTTTGCTCCAGAGGATATGAGGCACAATCTCAGTCACCCCAAGAGTTAATTTAAATGGAGAAAGTGAGATGAGCCCAAAGCACTGGAATTGATTTTTCCCTGAGCCTCCATAGTTGTAGATTCTGATAATCACAGAAGAAAGAGAAGGGAAGAAACTTGTGTTCCTTCTAACTGCCTCATTTCACAAACCAAGAAATTGAGGATCAGAGACATGAGGTCATTAAAGTCATCCAGTTACTTAGTTGCTTACTTCGACTAGGGTGGTTTCAGAAAGGATGCAAAAAAGTACAAGTATTTGAGAGCTACTTAGGGACTGTATTAATCAAGAACACTGTAATAATCAGCTCTGTGTTCCTTGGGTGCTGCGTAGACAGCTGGGGTCCACTGCTGCAGCTGAGAAATAAAGTGAGAAACAAACAAAAACTGAGGGAGTCCATCGTCACTAGACCTGCCTCTATAAGAAATGTCAAAAGTATTTCTGTCTGAAATGAAAAGGCAAAGGATACAAAGCTTTAAACAAGTTGATAAATAGATAAAATCAGAAAACTGCAAACTTGTATCAGAACATGTTAGAAATAATTGTGATGCAAATGTTAAAGGGAAAGAAAGCATTAAAAATAACATTAACCATTCCCAATTTGGCATACCCTAGTTAAAGAAAGAAATAATTTTGACAACAAAAATAGCAAGGGAAGAAGAAAAGGATAGAACTTGCCTAGTCAAATGAAGGAAAATGCTATCAGCAGAAAAAGAATCATCTCATCTGTGAGACCTTTTATACAAACCTCATGGTAACCACAAAACAAAATTAAGGCAGAGTCACGAAACATAAAAAGAGGAAAACTGAAAACACATCACCAAAAACCAAGCTGAAATTGTAGTGAGAAACACAAGGAAAAAGAAACAAAGGAAACATAGAGCAACCATAAAAACAAAAGATAAAATGGCAATAGTAAGTCCCTATATGGTCTCATAATCATCCTAAATGTAAATGTAGGATTGAATGCACCAATGAAAAGACAGAGGCTGGACAGGTTAAGAAAAAGACCCAAAACCAGCCAGACTTACAAAGAAAAGAAGGAAAGCTCAAATAAACAAAAATCAGAAATGAGCGAGGAGAAATAACAACAGACTCTGCAGAAATACAACAGGTTATAAGAGAATACTACAAAAAACTATATGCCAACAGAATGGATAACCTAGAGGAATGGACAAAATTCTGGACTCCTACAATCTCCCAAAGCTCACTCAAGAAGAGGCAATAAATTTGAACAGACCAATCACAAGGAAAAAGATTGAAACAGCAATCAAAAACACCTAAAGAATAAAACCCCAGGACCAGATGGCTTCTCTCTGGGAATTCTACCAAACTTTCAGAGGATTTAATACCTGTCCTTTTCAAGCTATTCCAAAAATTAGGGGAAGATGGAACACTTCCTAACACATTCTATGAGGCCAACATCACACTGATACCAAAACCTGACAAGGACACCACGAAAAAAAGAGAACTACAGGCCAATATCACTGATGAACATAGATGCAAAAATTCTCAAAATAAAATTTTGGCAAACTAGAATCTCAGCACCATCAAAAAGAATCATACATCAGATCAGGTGGGGATTCATACCAGGGACACAGAGATGGTTCAACATCCACAAATCAATCAACGGATACACCACATCAACAAACTGAGGAATAAAAACCACATGATCATCTCAATAGATGCAGAGAAGGCATTTGACACATCCAACAGCCATTTATATAAAAACTCTGAACAAAATGGGCATAGAAGGAAACTACTCAACATAATAAAGGCTATATACGACAAACCCATAGCCAACATCATACTCAATGGGCAAAAACTGAACGCCATCCCCTGAAAACAGGAACGAGACAAAGGGATGCCCTCTATCACCACTCTTATTCAACATAGTACTGAGGTCCTGGCCAGAGCAATCAGGCAAGAAAAAGGAATAAAAGGAATAAAAGGAATCCAAATAGAGGAAGAAGTGAAACTCTTGGTGTTTGCAGACGACATGATCTTATATATAGAAAACCCAAAGAATCAATTGGAAAACTGTTAAAGCAATCAACAACTACAGCAAAGTTGCAGGGTATAAAATCAATTTGCATAAATCAGTAGCATTTCTATACTCCAGTAATGAACCAACAGAAAAAGTAGGAATTTAAGAATACAATACCATTCACAATCGCAACAAAAAGAATAAAATACCTTGGGGTAAATTTAACTAAGGAAGTGAAGGAAGGACCTATATAATGAAAATTACAAGGCCTTTCTTATGACAATTGATGACGAATAAAGGAGATGGAAAGACATTCCATGTACATGGATTGGAAGAATAAACATGAGCAAAATGTCCATTCTACCTAAAGCACCTTACAGATTCAACGCCATCCCAATCAGAATCCCAATGACATTCTTTACAGAATTAAAACAAAGAATCCTAAAATTCATAGGGGTAACAAGACTCGAATTGCTAAAGCAATCCTGAGAAAAAAGAACAAAACGGGAGGCATCACAATCCTTGACTTCAAAACATACTACAAAGCTACAGTAATCAAAGCAGCATGGTACTGGTACAAAAACAGGTGCACAGATCAATGGAACAGAATTGAAAGCCCAGAAATAAAGCCACACATCTATGGACAGCTTATCTTTGACAAAGGAGCTGAGGACATACAATGGAGAAAAGAAAAGCTAACAAATGGTGCTGGGAAACTGGAAAGCCATATGTAAAAGAATGAAAATTGACCATTCTTTTTCACCATTCACCAAAATAAACTCAAAAATGGATTAAAGACCTAAAGGTGAGACCTGAAACCATAAGGCTTCTGGAAGAAAACGTAGGCAGTACACTCTTTGACATCAGTATTAAAAAGGATAGTTTCGGACACCATGCCTTCTCAAAGAAGGGAAACAATAGAAAGCATAAAAAACAAATGGGACTTCATCAGATTAAAGAGCTTCTTCAAGGTAAATGAAACAGGATTGAAACAAAAAAAAAAAACCCACTCAACTGGGAAAAAATATCTGCAAGTCATATATCTGACAAAGGCTTAATATCCTTAATATATGTTGAACTCTCGCAACTCAACCACAAAACATCAAACAACCCAATCAAAAAATGGGCTGGATTATAAACAGACATTTCTCCAAAGAAGATATACTGATGGCCAATAGGCACATGAAAAGATGCTCATCATCGCTGATCATCAGGGAAATGCAAATCAAAACTACACTAAGATATCACCTTACACCCGTTAGAACGACAAAAATATCTAAAACTAATAGCAACAAAATGCTGGAGAGGTTGCAGAGAAAAAGGAACCCTCATACACTGCTGGTGAGAATGCAAACTGGTGCAGCCACTATGGAAAACAGTATGGAGATTCCTCAAAAACTCAAAATAGAACTACCATATGACCCAGCCATCCCACTACTGGGTATTTATCCAAAGAGCCTGAAGTCAGCAATCCCAAAAGTCCCAGTAATCAATGTTTATTGCAGCACTGTTTACAATAGTCAAGACGTGGAAGCAACCTAAGTGCCCATCAACAGACGAATGGATAAAGAAGATGTGGTACATATTTACAATGGAATACTCACTAGCTGCAAACAGAACAAAATCATTCCATTTGCAATAACATGGATGGACCTTGAGAGAATTATGTTAAGGGAAGAAGTCAGCGAGAGAAAGATAATCTGTGTATGACTCCACCTATATGAGGAATTTAAAACTATGGACCAAGAACAGCTTAGTGGATGCCAGGGGAAAGAGGTGGGGTGGGGGCTGGGCACAAAGGGTGAAGTGGTGCACCTACAACATGACTGACAAACATTAATGTACAATTGAAATTTCATCAGATTGTAACTAATCAATAACTCAATAAAAAAAAAGGGGGGGAAGGCCCTTAAAAAAAATAAAATAAAAAATAAAGATGAAGACAAACACAAAAAATAACCAAAAAAAAACAAAAGAAGAAATATCTCAAAACGGCAGCCAGCCTCCGTGAGACTCATCTCAGCTCTAAAGAAAAACATAGGCTCAGAGTGAAGGGGTGGAAGACGATAATTCCAACCAAACGACAACCAAAAGAAAGTGAATGTAGCCATACCTATCAGACAAAGAGTCTTCAAGCCAAAAAAACAAGAGACAGAGACAGTACCATATAATGGATAAAGGGGATATCCATCAAGAAGACATAACATTTATTAATATATATGCACCCAACGTAGAAGCACCAAAGTTCCATAAACAACTATTAACAGATCTAAAGGGAGAAACTGACAGCAACACCATGGGCAGGGAACTTACTACCCCACTTACATCAATGGATAGGTCTTCTAGAGAGAAAAATCAACAGAGAAACGTTGACCTTGAATGAAACACTAGACCAGATGAATTGAATAGATACATATATAATATTCAATCCAAAAGCAGCAGGATATACATTTTCTCTCAAGTACACATGAAACATTTTCAAAGATACACTGTTTGTTGGGAAACAAACAACTCCCAATAAACTTAAGGAGACTGAAAAAGATATCAAGCATCTTTTCCAACCACAATGGTATGAAACTAGAAATCAACCACAAGAAAGCTGGAAAAGTCACAAATATGTGGAGCCTAAACAACGTGTGCTATTCATTAACTATTGGAACAACAACAAAATTAAAGGAGAAATGGAAAAATATCTGGAGACAAATGAAAAGGAAAATACAGTAAAATGGGGACCTATTGGATACAGCAAAAGCAGTACTAAGAGGGAAGTTCCTAGCAACACAGGCCTACCTTGAGAAACAGGAAAAATCTCAAATAAACAATCTAACAATACATCCAAAAGAATCAGAAAAGAAGAAAAAAATGAAGTGACCAAAGTCAGGAGAACAAAGGAACTACTAGAAATCAGAGCTGAAATAAATTGACATGGAGAGTAAAAAGAAAATAGAAAAGATCAGCAAAACTAAGAGAGCTAGTTCTTTGAAAATATAAACAAAATTGACAAACCTTTAGGTAGAATAAGACAAAAAGAGAGAAGCCTCAAATAAATAAAAATCAGAAAGAGAAGAAATCACAAACAATATAACAGAAATACAAAGGATTACAACAGTATTCTTTATCAATGTTATAAACTACATTAACAAAATGAAGAATAAAAATCACATGATCATCTCAACAGATGCAGAGAAAGCATTTGACAAGATTCACCACATATTTATGATAATAACTCTGAATAAAATAATTATAGAAGGAAAGCACCTCAACATAATAAAGGGCCATATGACAAACCAACAGCTAACATTAACCTGGTATAAACTGATAGCTATCCCTCTAAGAGCAGAACAAGACAAGGATGCCCACGCTCACCCTTCTTAGTCCTAGCCAGAGCAATCAAGTAAGAAAAAATAAATAAAACATATTCAAACTGAAAGGAAGAAATAAAAACTACTACTTGTGGATGATGAGGATTTTACATATAGAAAACGCTAAAGAATCCATCAAAACTAAAAACAAACTAGCAGAAATAAAATCAAGAATATAACTATTTACAATCACAACAAAAAGAATTATGGGTAGGAATAAATTAACCAATGAGGTGAAAGACCTATACACTGAAGACTATAAGACATTGTTGAAAGAAATTATAGAAGACATAAAGAAATAGAAGGATATTCTGTGCTCATGGATTAGAAGAATTAACATAGTGAAAAAAGTCCATATTACCTAAAGCCATCTACAGATTCAATGCAATCCCTATCAAAACCCCAATGACATTTTTCACAGAAATAGAAAGAAGAATTCTAAAATTTATTGGAAACAACAAAAGTCCCCAAAGAGCTACAGCACTCCAGAGAAAAAAGAGCAAAGCTGGAGGCATCACATTCCCTAATTTCAAAGTATACTACAAAGCTGTATTAATCAAAACAGCACGATACTGGCAGAAAAGCAGACACAGATCAATGGATAGCCAAGAAATAAAACCCATACATTTAGAACAGCCAATTTCAACAAAGGAGCTAAGAACATACAATGGAGAAGGGAAAGTCTCTTCAATAAACACTTTTGGGGAAAACGGACAGCCACACACAAAAGAATGAAAGTAGACCATTATCTTACACCATGCACAAAAATTAACTCAAAATGGATTAAAGACTTGAATGTAAGACCTGAACCATAAAACTCCAAAGAAGAAAACGTAGCAGTAAGTTTTGCTATCATTCTTAGCAGTATCTTTTGAATATGTCTCCTCAGGAAAGGGAAACAAAAGAAAAATAAGCTAATGGGACTACATCAAACTAAAAAGCATCTGTATGGCAAAGGAAACATCAATAAAATGAAAAGACAACCTAGCAATTGGAAGAAGATATCTGCAAATCATTTATCCAATAAGCGGTTGCTATCCAAAAATATATGAAGAACTCAACAACAAAAGAACAAACTTTGTCAAGAAATGGGCAGAGGATTTCAACAGACATTTTCCCAAAGATATACAGATGGCCAACAGGCACATGAAAAGATGTCTAACATCACTAATTATTAGAGAAATACAAATCAAAACCACAATGAGATATCACCTCATGCCCATCAGAATGGCTATTAAAAAGACAAGAAATAAGAAGTGTTGGCAGGGGCCAGTGCCATGGCCGAGTGGTTAAGTTCGTGTGCACTACTTCAGCAGCCCAGGGTTTTGCCGGCTTGGATCCTGGGCCTGGATTATGCACCACTCATCAAGCCATGCTGAGGTGGCATCCCACACAGCACAGACAGAAGTACATACAACTAGAATATGCTGTCCATGTACTGGGAGGGTTTTGGGAGAACAAGAAGTAAAAAAAGATATACAAAACAGATGTTAGCTCAGGTGCCAGTCTTTACAAAGAAAACAGAAGTGTTGGAGAGGATGTGGAGTAAAAGGAGCCCTCATACACTGCTGGTGGGAATGTAAATTGGTGCAGCCACTGTGGAAAACAGTACAGAGATTCCTCAAAAACTTAAAATAGAATGTCCAGGCATGACATCAGCATCACGGCGGAGTGAGCTCTTCCCTAGACTCTCCTCCTCCCTAAGAAACAATGAAAAGGACATTCATAAACCAACAGAGGACAGGCACACAACACAAAAGACATCTGAGAGACCCATGCAGCCATATGTCTGAAGGTGGAGGTGCTGACCCCCAGGAGGAAGAAGGAGGAAGTAAGGATCTCTCTCCTCCCCAGCAATGACCTAGGGCACAGGACCATGCACAGCTCTGAGAAAAGAGGGGCTCTGGGGGAGACTCTGTGGAATGCCTCGCTCTCCAAGTTCCCTCACATCCCATAGGAAAGCTCCACAGAGGAGGCTAAGCTATTGTGGGGTTGTCTTCATGAAGCCAGCACGCCAGGAGGACAGACAGCGAGGGCAAAGAGAGAACACCCACGGGATGGCACATGCAAAAGAAGTGCCCCTCCCCCTGCTGGGCTCACAAGCTCAGCCAGTCAGCCAGAGCAAGGACCCCGTCTAGAGTGTCCGTGCATACATTGAAGCAAAGCAGCAGCTACAAGCAGGCAATCGCAGATGGGTCCTCTCAGCATAGATTCCAAAGGACAAGCACAGCCAGGGATCACAGCAGGCTCAGAATACACAGCCCAGAACCTCCTCCAGTGGTGGCAGGTGGAATCTGAAACCAGATACTATCTATGTGAAGGCACAAAACCAACCCCATCAAATAGTATGAAGAAATATATTAATAGTCCAGACCAGAAGGAAAAATGAAAAGCACCTAGAAATCAATCCTGAAGGCACACAAATTTACAATGTAAACGACAGAGAATTCAAAATAGCTAACATTAAAAAACTCAACGAGTTACAAGAAAAATTCAGATAGTTCAATTAAATCAGGAATAAAATTAATAAACAGAGGGAATATTTCACAAAGAGATTGACCCTATAAAGAGAAACCAATCAGAAATGTTGGAGATGAAAAACACAATGAGATAAAGAAAAATCTGGATACCCCTGAATTACAGAGCTGACATTATGGAAGATGGAATTAGCAATCTGGAGGACCGAAATATAGAAAGGCTTCAGATGGAGGAGGAGAGAGAATTAAGACTAAAAAGAAACGAAGAAATTTCTGAGAAATATCTGATTAAATTAGGGAAATGCAACATAAAAACTAAGGGTATTATAGAGGGAGAAGGGAGGGAGAAAGGAGCAGAAAGTCTGTTCAAACCTGGGAAAGGAGCTGGAATTACAAGTAAAAGACGCTAACAGAACTTCTGATTACATCAATGTAAAAAGACCTACTCCAAGGCATAGAGTAGTAAAACTGGCAAAAGTCAGTGACAAAGAAGAAATATTTTTAAAGGCAGCAAGGCAGAAGAAAATAACTTACAAAGACCATATCAGACTTTCAGAGATTTCTCAGCAGAATCTTTACAGGATATGAGAAGGTAGAATGAGATATTCAAAATTCTGAAAGACAAAACCTTCAGCCAAGAATACTCTATCCAGGGAAAAATATCCTACATATACGGGTGGAGAAATAAAAACTTTCCCACATAAACAAAAGCTGAGGTAGTTCATCATCGCCACAAGATACCCCAAAACAGGAAATGCTCAAGAAGACTCATACCTGGAAAAGAACAAAAAGAGTTCACAAGTCTTTGAGCAAAGGAGATAAATAGGCAGCCAAAGTCAGAAAATTGCAGCTCTCTACCAGAACAGGTTAGCAAAACTTAATTATGACATTAAAGATAAAGGGAAGAAAAACATCAAAAATAACCATAATCTTGTGATTTTAACCACAAAATCACAACACAAAACAGAATATGTTATGACCAACAAATCAGAGGAAGAGGAAAGGGATGGAACTGGCTTAGACCAAGGAAATAAGAGGCTATCAGAAAATGGTATATCTTAATCTACGAGATTTTTTATACAAACCTAATGGTAACCACTAAACAAATAATCAGAACAGAGACACAAATGATACAAAAAAAAAGAAAACTGAGGGCTGTCCTGGCATAATGGTTAAGTTCGCATGCTCTGCTTCAGCCACCCAGGGTTTGCAGCTTCAGGTCCCAGGCACAGACCTATGCATCTCTCATCAAGCCTCCAAGCGCTGGCATCCCACATACAAAAAACAGAGGAAGATTGACACAGACGTTAGCCGCAACAATCTTCCTCAAGTCAAAAGAGAGGAAGATTGCTTACAGATGTTAGCTCAGGGCCAGTCTTCCTCACACACAAAAAAGAGAAAACTGAGAAAACCATCATAGTGAACTACCAAACTGAACTGGCAGTCCAAAATACACACAAGATGAGAAACAAGGGAAATACAGAACTGGAAAACAAGTGATAAAATGGCATTAAGCTTCTCCTTATATATAAATAACAATCACTCTAAATGTAAACGGATTGAATTCTCCAATCAAAAGACAGAGTGGTGGGATGGATTGAAAACAAGACTCATCAATATGCTGCCTCCAGGAAACACTCTTAGCTCTAAAGACAAACACAGGCTCAGAGTGAAGGGACAGAAGATGATACTCTAAGCCAATGGCAAACAAAAGAAAGCAGTTATTGCAATACTTATCAGACACAGTAGACCTCAAGATAAAAACGGCAATGAGAGACAAAGAGGGGCAGTATATAATGATAAAAGGGACACTCCAACAAGAAGACGTAACACTTATAAATATACGTGTACCCAACAAAGGAGTACCAAAAGTACATAGCAACTATTAACAGACCTAAAAAAAGAGCAGCATCAACAACATAATAATACTAGGGGGCCCCAACACTCTACTTACATCGATGGATAGATCATCCAGACAGAAAGTTAACAAGGAAATAGTGGAATTAAATGAAAAACTAGACGAGATGGACTTAATAGATATATATGGAACATTCTATCCAAAAATAGCAGAATACACATTCTTCCCAAGTACACATGGAGCATTCAAAGGACAGACCATATGCTTTGAAACAAGACAGGCCTCAATAAATTTAAGAAGATTGAAATCACATCAAGCACCTTTTCTGACCAAAATGCTATGAGACTAGAAATCAGCTACAGGAAAAAGCTGGGAAAGTGACAAATATGTGGAGACTACACAACATGCTACTGAACAACCAATGGATCACTGAAGAAATTAAAAGAGAAATCAAAAAATATCTGGAGACAAATGAAAATGAAAATACACCACACCAACTCATATGGATGCAGAAAAAGTGGTCCTATGAGGGAAATTCCCAGCAACACAGGCCCAGCTTAAAAAACAAGAAAGATCTCACATAGCAATCTAAAATACAGTTAGAAAAAATGAAGAACCAACAAAGCCCAAAGTCAGCCGAAGGAGGGAAATTAATAAAAATCAGAGCAGAAATAAATGAAATTGAAACCAAAAAAGAAAAAAGAATAGTAGAAAAGATCAGTGAAACAAAGAACTGGTTCTTTGAGAACATATGCAAAATTGACAAACCCTTAGCCTGACTCTCTAAGAAAAAAAGAGAAGGCTCAAATAAATAAAATTAGAAATGAAAGAGGAGAAATTACAACACATACCACAGAAATATAAAGGATTATAAGAGAATACAATGAAAAACTATATAGCAAACTTAACTGGACAATCTAGAAGAAATAGATAAATTCTAAGATCTGGTACAACTTCCCAAACTGAATCAAGAAGAAACAGAGAATCTGAATAGCCCAATCACACTTTCCCTTAAAGAGATTGAAACAGGTAGCTTAGTGGGAAACTACTTACCCTGACAAAGTTACCCACTCAAAGTTAACAGCCAACATCACAATTAATAGTAAAAACACGGTATATTTTTCCTCAAGACTGACTTGATTTCTACCATTTCTTACTTCTCCTTTTCCTTTAATGCATAGATCCTTAAACCTTATAAATCCACTACAATATAAAATAGGGAATGAATAAAGAGCTCACCTGAGGGATGTGCACTTTCTGTGGCTCCTGGGCGAGTACAGAGGACTGTGGTTCAGCTGAGGGGACAGAAAGAAGACAGGGGTCCTGAGATTTAGCTGCCTTACAGCTCTTAGATTCACCTCCTCAAATCTCAGCACCCCAGTTGGGGATCATCCTCCTTATTAGCACAGTGGCCCTCTCAGCTCTGAAAGGCACAAGAAGGATCATAGACAGGCAGCAACACCTGGTCTTTGGGGACTTTGAAATGACCATGGAGCTGAAATCTGCAGTTTTTTACTGAGTGAACATAACTTTAATTGATTGATTTAACAATAACGCATGCGTCCTTCTGAATAACAGAAAGAAATAAAAACAACCGATTAGCTGAATGAAGTACGCCAAACGACAAGACACTATTCCTTCATTAAAGTTAATCAGAGTGGTGAGAAAATACTAGTTTGTATCATTACCTATTTTTCAGTAATACATTTAACCCCTGGGTGACATGAAGCAATCCACGGGAAAGTCGAAAAGAGATGGAGGGATTCAAAGACAGGAATTTTTAATTGTTCATTTCAGCTGGGAAGTATTTCTCAAAAGGCCCTTTTGATAGATGCTTTTGGTAATCTACCTGTGAGAGAGTGAACTGTCACAAACTGGTGTTTCCCCTGGACAAGTCACTCTGAAATTTTCTGAGTCCACGTCTTTAAATCTTTCAAAAAGAGTTAGAAGTAGGTGACCAGGCACCCTTCACATCATCATTCTTGGATCCTGTGACATCAGGATAATGTCACTAATGTCATGTGGTGGTGGACATGTGACAGCAGCGCATCTGTAAATAGCGGGGGCCATTGGTGTGACTGAGACAGAACTCTCCCTTCCTCTGCCTGGTTGTCCCTTGTACCCCCAGACCTTGCCCTCACGGCTCTCCACTAAAGCAGCTCTTCCTGAGCAGCTTGCCCCTGGGCCACCCAAGCCTACCCAAAATTTCCCAGGGACGGCCCAAATGCCCCACTGTCACACAGTGTGGTGGTCTGGGGAAGGTGGCATCATCATCAGTCTGGTTCATTCTGGGCAGGGGGATCAAGACCTGCTTCTGATCTTGCAAATCTAGCATCTGCTCCTTTCTGGGCTCTTGTCTCTGCTCTTGGCGTTCTGAGAGAGGTCTAAGGTCAGAGGGGCGTTCTCTTCCAGTAAGACTCCTCACAGAGGCCCCCTGCTTCCTGCCTCACAAGGGCTGGGTTTGTTTCAAGGCAACGGGACATGGATCTGAGAAATAAATTCATTTTAGGGGCAAAAAGCCTGACTCTTGGAATTCATTATATTGCCAGAGACTTCAAGGACAGAAAGCCTGGACAATGCAGAGGGGGCCAGGCACCTCTGTCTGACCCAAGGGACCTGAAGAGACACTAGAAATCCCAGGATACATGTGACACACGGTGGGATTCCATCCACATCCTTTCCTTTCCTTTACATCCCTGGGGACGCAGGGACAGGCCATGTTCCTAAATGCTGTGAAGGCTGGCCAGTCTTGGCAGGTGTGACATCAGACAAAGCCTGAGACTGAAGCGAAGCACACCTGCCCTCGAATCCAAATTCCCTGGCTGGGAGCTCCTCACTCGAGCACATCGGGCCACCGACCCGAGCCTCGGTTTCTGGTGCAGAAGTGGTTGTCAGGGTACATTAAACTATCCAGAAAAAAAAACAAAGACCCTCTTCTAACTATAACAGCAGTTGTCACTTACTTAAGGCTTCCTACCTGGCACTTGTCTTAAAATAGTGATCTATGTTTCCAAACGCCGCCGTGAAACAATCATTATTAATATTTATAGATGAGAACCCTGATTCTCGTCCAGGTTCCTTCTGTCGCCCTGCTTACAGCTGGCACCGTCTGTAGTGCCCAGAGCTCGGGCCTCCACCGCAGACCAACGGTCACCCCCGTCCCGCCTGATAAACGCAGACTCCTCCTCCCGCACCCACCGGCCGACACGGGCTTCTCTCCGTCGGGGCTGCAGGCGGGCTGGTCACGATCCTCGGCACCCCGACCGCCCCGTACATCTGCGCCCCCGGAGCCCGAGGGCCGGGTCTCCCCCATTGGCCTTACCCGCTCTGACGGCCCGCCCGGGTTTATACACCGCCGCGGGGGGCGACGAGGTCCCAGACACTTTCTGCTCCCATCCCCAAGCACAGGCACCCCTTCCCTAGCTAGTTCCCTCGCCCTAGGTGGCACCCGTATTTTCCGAGCACACCCCAAAGTTCCCCAACGGTTTTCTGGAGTCCTGAGAAGACAAACGAGGCGACTACGGCTGCACCTGCGCAGAGCGAGCGTGCGTCCCCCTTCCCCAGAGTCCAGGCGGTGAACCTCACCTATTTAAAACTACATTTCCCATAGGCCTCCGCGTGTACATTTCCCAAGTCTCTCTTTGGCCTTTCCACGAAAGCGGGAGGACGGTTCTTAAATCTCTCCTGCCCAGGGTCCTCCGAGCCTGAAGAGGTTAAGGGTTAAGCCTGAATTCTGCTGTCAAATGCAAAGGGTAATCCGGCTATTGGCTCCCCATTAAAAATAGCATTTTTTTCATAAGTAAGTCATTTGGAGGTAATTGGGGAAATTTGAATACGGATTGGATATGGAAAATATTAAAATATTACTTAGATGGTGTGAAAAAAATTTAAGTTGTAGGAAAATTGACTTTGTAAAAAGAAAAAGACATGATGACTGAAGTAGTTAAATTATACAGCTGTAAAATTATAATTTTACAATTTTTCAACCTGGGACCTCCACCCTGTTCCTTTACAGCCGCCGGACCCACCAACCCCTGAGCCCTATCCTGGCGCGCCTGGGGCCCAGTGTGCAGATTCTACTGAGGGTCTGCACAGGTGCTCCATGTCACCACAAAGATGGCTGCACATGAGAAACACCTCTAAGAGTTTTAAAAACATTTGTCAGTATCCCATTAGAGGAAATACATATTCCATTGCTTTGAAATGCAACATGGGCTGCTCCTGAGTCCACAGGGAGTATACTCATATTGATTAATTTGAGCCTATCCAAACATAATTCATCCTTTCTAATCTAATATGGTAAGGATCCACCCCCTTATGTGCTACCTAGTTTCTGCTTTATTGGGCAAGATCTTGAGTTCTCTTTGTGTTTTTGGTTTTTTAATTTCTGGATTTCTTGCAATTTTACTCTGAACATATTGTTTTTTTATTCCCATTATGGGCCTGGAGCCAGTAAGGAAGTTTGGGACAGGGCCTCCGAGGATAGTGTGTATCTCCTTCAGGGGTAACTTATACTAGGCTCACCCCTAGATTTGGAGAGAGAGAGAGAAGTGAGAGAGACACCGTCAGAATTCAGTTACTCTTCACTTCTTTTTCTAAGCTCCTCAAAGCAGTGACTTTTAGTATACTCAAAGGCCTTAAAATTGCAGAATGTGTGGCAGGTACAACAAACTTGAACTGTCTAATAAGCCTCAAAGCTGTGCAGAGGCAAGTGTACACCTGCCAGGCAAAGTGCACAGAGTATAGAATATCTGTTCTGACCAAGTAGTAGTATATGTTTGACCATATCCTTCTCCTCTGATAATAACTTTGGGCTTCAGATGCTCGGTAAATCCATGTAAGTGAAGGAATACAATTTATTCACCTTAATCTTGACCTCT